>NC_139654.1:4307500-4317500 GCF_951799395.1 Argentina silus | reverse complement strand
CTAACCTCATTTCAACTCCTTACCCTAACCCTAACCCTAACCCTAACCTCATTTCTACTCTTAACCCTAACCCTAGCCCTATCCCTAACCCTAACCCTAACCCTAACCCTATCCCTATCTCTAACCCTAACCTTAACCTCATTTCTAACCCTAACTCTAACCCTAACCCTATCCCTAACCCTAACCCTAACCTCATTTCTACTCCTTACCCTAACCCTAACCCTAACCCTAACCCTATCCCGAACCCTAACCCTAACCCTAACCTCATTTTTACTCCTAACCCTAACCCTAACCCTATCCCTATCCCTATCCCTATCCCTATCCCTAACCCTAACCCTAACCCTAACCTCATCTCTACTCCTAACCCTAACCCTAACCCTAACCCTATTCCTAACCCTAACCCTAACCCTAACCCTAACCCTAACTCTATCCCTAACCCTAACCCTAACCTCATTTTTACTCCTAACCCTAACCCTAACCCTAACCCTAACCCATGGAAGAAGGGTCAACATGTTTGGAACCATGTTTACCCTAATCCTAACCCTAACCTTAACCCTAACCCTAACCCCAACCCTAACTTTAACCTTAACCCTAACCTCAACCCTAACCTCAACCCTAACCCTTACCCTGGCCTTGGCCCCGACCATAACCCTGATCCGAAACCGAACCCCGGACCTAGCCCTGACCTACGCCCTAACCCTGGCCTTCGCCTTCTGCCGAGCTCCCACCCCCTCCTTACCCCCAACACTGCCACTTGCCCTGTTTCCATTATGGGAGTGGAAACATTTGAGGGGCCTAACACCCGGGGGAGAGTCCAGACTCTCACAGCAGAGATCCATCATGCTCAAAGCCCCTTACCATCGGAGGAGGGTCTGGACTTTCATCCTAATTTCCATCTGGATCTGCCTGATTCGAGCCTTGAGGAGGAATCTTCCCCTCGGGGAGCAAATGGACAACCCCTTGTGGTGGGGGCCAAATTTAGATCCAATGTGGCAGTGGCCATCTCTGAGTCCATTGGTTCCAGCTCCCAACCTGAGTCAGGAATGGGTCACCGTCCTGTAGATACAGGAGTGACCCAGAGAGGAGATGGACCGGGTGGGCTCGGTGCATCTGAGGACGCTATGCAGCCCTCCCCACGGGGGCCCACCAGACACCCGAACCACTCCAATGATGAGGGGAAGAGGGGGTGGTCATTGACGGTGGAGAGGCCTGTGCTGGTGATAGGGGACTCCAATTTAGCCAACCTTCCCCGGTGTAACAGCCCACTGGTGCAGGTTGACAGTTTCCCGGGGGCCCGCATTTTCCACCTGACGGGAATCCTCGGGAGGCTGTCCCCCTGTGTAGAGACGCAGAAGGTGATCCTTTCGGTGGGCCTGAACAACTGTTTGAAGCTAAACAGTATAGATACCATTGCCAAACAATTTGGTATTCTAGTAACAAAGGCCAAGAAAATATTTCCCTATGCAGAAATATTTATTCCACTGATTCAGATCTCAGAGCGACAAGACCATGATGTTCAGGTGTTGGCACGTGGGGTCAATTTGTTCATCGGGGAGAGGTATAGGGTGTTGAAGGGCGTGAAGGACAGTGATTTTAAAGTGCAAAGGGACAGAGTACACTGGACAAACATAACAGCTTCTTTGATTTTAGATGGTTGGATGGAGCAATTAAACTAACCAGGGGGGTACCGAGAATTCTCACCCCCATGGGATCCAATATTTTAAACTTGTCAATTTTATATAATTTATCGAAGGCAGAGGAGACCCTCTTGGAAAGAGGCCTCCTGTTCATACCTACTCCATTGGAGACTAATAGGCAGGGTCTTAGGAGAGACCTACACCAGTATCACAGGAGGTTGAAGCTGCTGGACCACTTTGGCTTCGAGTCTGGCGGCCCCCGAGAGCCCTTCACTTTACCCTCCGGCTGGGAACCTGGGGAGGATTTAACATCAGACCCCATTAGGGACCTAGTCGGGGGGGATGTGGGGGGCTTCGGGAGACTGTCTTTCCGGGTGCGTCCAGTCAGCAACCTTTCTAAGGAGGAGAGAAAAGCCCTAGAAAAATTAAAAACTAATAGAGATATAATAATTAAACCGGCAGACAAGGGGTCAAAGATTGTTATCTTAGATAAAACATCATATCTAATAGAGGCAAACAGACAACTTGAAAATAAAAAACATTACTTACCTTTGAAGGAGTCCATTCAGATGGAAACGCAGGTCCAAATCCGGGGAATCCTGGACGATCTGTGTAAGAAAGAAAAAATAACAAAAAAACAGAAGGTTTACCTATATGGGGAGGATCCTCCACGTCCAAGAAAACTTTATTTATTACCAAAAATTCATAAAGATCCAGTGACGTGGACAATCCCTAATAAATTGCCCCCAGGAAGACCTATTGTGTCTGACTGTGGGAGCGAATCATGTAGGATTGCTGAATATATTGACTCTTTTCTTAATCCCTTGTCTCAAATTCATGATAGTTATATCAAAGATACATATGCCTTTGTTGACAAGCTTAAGACCGTAGAATTTCCACACGGCGCCATGTTATTTTCTATAGATGTAGATGCTCTGTACACTAATATTGATACTCACCTAGGACTCCAGGCTGTTCAGAATATTTTGGTAAGGCACCCAGATCCAAATAGACCGGATGCAGCTATCTTGAGGTTGTTGGAGTTGGGTTTAACCAAAAATGACTTTGTATTTAATGATAAATATTATTTACAGATTCATGGTACGGCGATGGGGAAGAAGTTTGCTCCCGCCTATGCAAACATCTATATGGCTGAATTTGAGCGAACTGTCTTCCCCAAATGCCACAAACTGCCAACACTGTATCTGCGGTATCTGGATGATATTTTTGGAGTCTGGCCCCATGGGGAACCAGACTTTCGGAATTTTATGTCAACGCTCAACGAACACCATCCTTCCATAACATTTAAATATGAATTACATCCAGAGAAAATACATTTTCTGGACACTGAGGTGTTTGTGGAGGATGGTGAGGATGGGAGGGTGGGTCTTGGGACGAGGGTCTATTTTAAGCCGACGGACACCCATGCTCTGCTGCACAGATCTTCTTACCATCCCAGGCATACCTACAGGGGGATTGTCAAATCCCAACTGATTAGGTTTCGCCGGATCTGTGTGGCGGAGGTGGATGTGCGTTCGGCGACTCGGACCCTCTTCCAGGCCCTGAGACCGAGGGGCTATAGCAGGACGTTCCTCCGCGGCATCCAAGTGGAGGTCCAGCAGATGTTTAGTGGGGGGAGTAAACCTGCAGAAGGGAGGGACGATAAACATCTGGTCCCTTTTGTTTCAACTTATGCACCGGCCGCCCTCGAATTAAATAAAATCGTTAAAGCCAATTTTAAAATAGCACAAACCAAAATAGACCCTCTCCGGGATTTTAGAATTATAGCAGCCTATAGGAGGGGTAGAAACCTGAAGGATCAGTTGGTGAAGGCATCTTTGGGGACCGAGCGACGGGATCCGTTGCAGTCGCATTTTAAAGTAAATTCATTTATCACAAATAAATATACTCATCTGAGTGCAGCAGTGCGGGAGGTCTTCCAGCTTGATTCGTCCAATTTGGTGTACGGCATTGAATGCAAAACCTGTAACAAATGGTATATTGGACAGACAAAAAATAGTTTACGTATGCGGCTGAAACAACATTTGTACAGTATAAGACAAACTACAAAGTCCACCGCAATCTACTTACATTTTAGAGATCATGGCTGGGAGAACCTCCTTATCACAGGCCTGGAAGCAGGGACGGCTTGGTCCGGAAAAAGGAGACTGTGGAGAGAAAGAATTTGGATTAATAAATTAAATACAGTCTATCCTAATGGGTTAAATGAAATATAAAAATATAAAAAAATATAAAATACTTACCTGGGAGTATGGTGAACGGCATTGAGAGGGAATGATTAGCCATATTTTATTTTTATATGATATGTATGAAGTGAAATGTAATTTAATTTTTAAAGTGCTTTATACATTTACTTTTTTATATATATATATATGGTGTACATTCCCTTCCTTTGTGTCCCATTTCTCTTTAGGGATAATACATGAAATTATATAGTAACCTACAATTTTCCGGACCTAAAACGTACCTGTTTGTATTTTTCGCTCCATGAAAATCGCTGAACGGCGAAATCGCCAATCAACTAAGGTAAACAGAAGGTTTGTGTGCCAGTGCATTCCTGCTTAGGCAGACGTTTTATGATTCCCCTCACCTAACCGGCCAGTGCCACAAACCCTATCTGTTTTTACTGAATACTTTTAACATTGGCCCTCCATTTTAATATAAATAATATTTTCTCTGGGAGCTCTATCCCAGAGAAGCCTACCCAGTTGGGGGAATCGCTTATAGGGTAGGTTAAATTTTATAATGGAGGGACCGTTTTGCAGAATGTTTTTTTATGGAGTCGATTTTTAGTAGGATATTTTTATATTTACTTGTGATAAGGTTGGCCTGGGAATTGTGGAATTGATTGGAATTGTTTGGTGTTCCACAACCAGGTGGCCAATTAGTCGTTTGGTCGATTTTTAGTAGCTCCACCCTACCCCATGGCACTTACCCAATAGGGATCATTCTTTTTGTCTCCACCCCCTTTGTTCCCTATATATGTGTGTCTTTCCCTTCATTCTGGTCTTATCCTCTGAAGAAGACACATGGTGTCGAAACGTTAGGAGCTCATTTCAACCTTTTAATCTTTTAACCTTTTAAATCTTTCTACTGACTGTTTTTAATCCTGGATCTTTTATGATCCCTATTTACGTTTTAAATTTACTGGTTTCCCCCGTATTTCCTGAATTTATTTGCACAATTGCAGCACTTTATTAAAGCATAATTTGCACATTGGGGAGTCTGGGCATTGGGAGGGCTCACTCCTTTAGGGGTAAATTTTTAATTACCCCCTTTTGGTTTGTTTTACACAGTGTGGTTTTTATCTTGCTGTGTTTTTGCACATTGTTTTACACAGTGTGGTTTTTATTTTGCTGTGTTTTTGCACCATTTGAATTTATTTTGCACTTGTTTATTTTGAGTGGCCCCCCTGCAGGGGTTACCAGCCCCCCATTGGCTTGGTGCCTAGGGGGGAGGGAATACATTTATTTTACCCTCCTCCTTTGGACAGAGTGCTGTTTTTAATCTTATTTTTTAATTGTGCAAATTGGGGAAACTATAAGAAAATCCAGTCAGTTTTTTGTGTGTTCCCCCTATTTATTTCCTTGTTTTTAAATGTTAACAGAAGCACTTTATTTGCCTTACTCTGGCACTTAATTCCAGCTGTCCCTGTTTTGCACTTTATTGTTGATTCAATCTCTGTTCATGGAACAGAGAATGAGACCGTCTAATTGGGTGAGAAGAGGGGGGAGAGGGAGTGAGAGAAGGGTTTCTCCCAATATTCCACCTGGGGTAAAGAAAAACAATAATGGTGGGCCTGACACCGCTCGACATGGTGTGCCCAGCCTGCAGAAGAGGTATTTTACACTCCTGCAGGCCATCCACCATGCTGAGGTGGTGGAACGATCAGAGCGATCTGGGACCTTTCCGGTGGGGATGATGCGCCAGGTGAACAAATTAACATCGTTCATCAAGCCGTCATCTCCTAATGCGGATACCGCAGGGAGGGTAAAGGCCAACACTGATCGGTGGATGGAACAGAATCTTTCCATCCTTAAACATCATTACGATGCAGTGTTGGCTGGGGGGCTCGAGTCCCTTCCCCCATTTGAGCAGGTGGCATTGGAGAAGGCCATCGCCTATGGCCGAGCCAGATACAAGAACAGGCTGACTGGCACCTCCATTGTCGCCTTGACATCGCTCGTGGGGGGGGGGGCTGGGCCCCCTATACGGGAGCCGGGGTCGGTTATGGATTTGAGGGAGTGGCCTCCACTTCCGACCCCTTCGGGCCCAGGCCCTGGCCCTCCCTTTTGGACTGGGGGTCCGGGATTGCTCACCGGGCCATTCTGCCCTACTCCTGGGCCTGACCACAACCCTAACCTTAACCCCAACCCTAACCTTAACCCTAACCCTGGCCCCAACCCTAACCTTAAACCCAACCCCAACCCTAACCCTAACCTTAACCCCAGCCCTAACCGTAACCCTAACCCTAACCCCAACCCTAACCTTAACCCCAGCCCTAACCCTAACCTTAACCTTAACCCTGGCCCCAACCCTAACCTTAACCCCAACCCTAACCCTAACCCTAACCTTAACCCCAGCCCTAACCTTAACCCTAACCCTAACCCCAACCCTAACCTTAACCCCAGCCCTAACCTTAACCCTAACCTTAACCCTAATCCTAACCCTAACCCTAACCTTAACCCTAACCCATGGAAGAAGGGTCAACATGTTTGGAACCATGTTTACCCTAATCCTAACCCTAACCTTAACCCTAACCCTAACCCCAACCCTAACCTTAACCTTAACCCTAACCTCAACCCTAACCCTTACCCTGGCCTTGGCCCCGACCATAACCCTGATCCGAAACCGAACCCCGGACCTAGCCCTGACCTACGCCCTAACCCTGGCCTTCGCCTTCTGCCGAGCTCCCACCCCCTCCTTACCCCCAACACTGCCACTTGCCCTGTTTCCATTATGGGAGTGGAAACATTTGAGGGGCCTAACACCCGGGGGAGAGTCCAGACTCTCACAGCAGAGATCCATCATGCTCAAAGCCCCTTACCATCGGAGGAGGGTCTGGACTTTCATCCTAATTTCCATCTGGATCTGCCTGATTCGAGCCTTGAGGAGGAATCTTCCCCTCGGGGAGCAAATGGACAGCCCCTTGTGGTGGGGGCCAAATTTAGATCCAATGTGGCAGTGGCCATCTCTGAGTCCATTGGTTCCAGCTCCCAACCTGAGTCAGGAATGGGTCACCGTCCTGTAGATACAGGAGTGACCCAGAGAGGAGATGGACCGGGTGGGCTCGGTGCATCTGAGGACGCTATGCAGCCCTCCCCACGGGGGCCCACCAGACACCCGAACCACTCCAATGATGAGGGGAAGAGGGGGTGGTCATTGACGGTGGAGAGGCCTGTGCTGGTGATAGGGGACTCCAATTTAGCCAACCTTCCCCGGTGTAACAGCCCACTGGTGCAGGTTGACAGTTTCCCGGGGGCCCGCATTTTCCACCTGACGGGAATCCTCGGGAGGCTGTCCCCCTGTGTAGAGACGCAGAAGGTGATCCTTTCGGTGGGCCTGAACAACTGTTTGAAGCTAAACAGTATAGATACCATTGCCAAACAATTTGGTATTCTAGTAACAAAGGCCAAGAAAATATTTCCCTATGCAGAAATATTTATTCCACTGATTCAGATCTCAGAGCGACAAGACCATGATGTTCAGGTGTTGGCACGTGGGGTCAATTTGTTCATCGGGGAGAGGTATAGGGTGTTAAAGGGTGTGAAGGACAGTGATTTTAAAGTGCAAAGGGACAGAGTACACTGGACAAACATAACAGCCTCTTTGATTTTAGATGGTTGGATGGAGCAATTAAACTAACCAGGGGGGTACCGAGAATTCTCACCCCCATGGGATCCAATATTTTAAACTTGTCAATTTTATATAATTTATCGAAGGCAGAGGAGACCCTCTTGGAAAGAGGCCTCCTGTTCATACCTACTCCATTGGAGACTAATAGGCAGGGTCTTAGGAGAGACCTACACCAGTATCACAGGAGGTTGAAGCTGCTGGACCACTTTGGCTTCGAGTCTGGCGGCCCCCGAGAGCCCTTCACTTTACCCTCCGGCTGGGAACCTGGGGAGGATTTAACATCAGACCCCATTAGGGACCTAGTCGGGGGGGATGTGGGGGGCTTCGGGAGACTGTCTTTCCGGGTGCGTCCAGTCAGCAACCTTTCTAAGGAGGAGAGAAAAGCCCTAGAAAAATTAAAAACTAATAGAGATATAATAATTAAACCGGCAGACAAGGGGTCAAAGATTGTTATCTTAGATAAAACATCATATCTAATAGAGGCAAAAAGACAACTTGAAAATAAAAAACATTACTTACCTTTGAAGGAGTCCATTCAGATGGAAACGCAGGTCCAAATCCGGGGAATCCTGGACGATCTGTGTAAGAAAGAAAAAATAACAAAAAAACAGAAGGTTTACCTATATGGGGAGGATCCTCCACGTCCAAGAAAACTTTATTTATTACCAAAAATTCATAAAGATCCAGTGACGTGGACAATCCCTAATAAATTGCCCCCAGGAAGACCTATTGTGTCTGACTGTGGGAGCGAATCATGTAGGATTGCTGAATATATTGACTCTTTTCTTAATCCCTTGTCTCAAATTCATGATAGTTATATCAAAGATACATATGCCTTTGTTGACAAGCTTAAGACCGTAGAATTTCCACACGGCGCCATGTTATTTTCTATAGATGTAGATGCTCTGTACACTAATATTGATACTCACCTAGGACTCCAGGCTGTTCAGAATATTTTGGTAAGGCACCCAGATCCAAATAGACCGGATGCAGCTATCTTGAGGTTGTTGGAGTTGGGTTTAACCAAAAATGACTTTGTATTTAATGATAAATATTATTTACAGATTCATGGTACGGCGATGGGGAAGAAGTTTGCTCCCGCCTATGCAAACATCTATATGGCTGAATTTGAGCGAACTGTCTTCCCCAAATGCCACAAACTGCCAACACTGTATCTGCGGTATCTGGATGATATTTTTGGAGTCTGGCCCCATGGGGAACCAGACTTTCGGAATTTTATGTCAACGCTCAACGAACACCATCCTTCCATAACATTTAAATATGAATTACATCCAGAGAAAATACATTTTCTGGACACTGAGGTGTTTGTGGAGGATGGTGAGGATGGGAGGGTGGGTCTTGGGACGAGGGTCTATTTTAAGCCGACGGACACCCATGCTCTGCTGCACAGATCTTCTTACCATCCCAGGCATACCTACAGGGGGATTGTCAAATCCCAACTGATTAGGTTTCGCCGGATCTGTGTGGCGGAGGTGGATGTGCGTTCGGCGACTCGGACCCTCTTCCAGGCCCTGAGACCGAGGGGCTATAGCAGGACGTTCCTCCGCGGCATCCAAGTGGAGGTCCAGCAGATGTTTAGTGGGGGGAGTAAACCTGCAGAAGGGAGGGACGATAAACATCTGGTCCCTTTTGTTTCAACTTATGCACCGGCCGCCCTCGAATTAAATAAAATCGTTAAAGCCAATTTTAAAATAGCACAAACCAAAATAGACCCTCTCCGGGATTTTAGAATTATAGCAGCCTATAGGAGGGGTAGAAACCTGAAGGATCAGTTGGTGAAGGCATCTTTGGGGACCGAGCGACGGGATCCGTTGCAGTCGCATTTTAAAGTAAATTCATTTATCACAAATAAATATACTCATCTGAGTGCAGCAGTGCGGGAGGTCTTCCAGCTTGATTCGTCCAATTTGGTGTACGGCATTGAATGCAAAACCTGTAACAAATGGTATATTGGACAGACAAAAAATAGTTTACGTATGCGGCTGAAACAACATTTGTACAGTATAAGACAAACTACAAAGTCCACCGCAATCTACTTACATTTTAGAGATCATGGCTGGGAGAACCTCCTTATCACAGGCCTGGAAGCAGGGACGGCTTGGTCCGGAAAAAGGAGACTGTGGAGAGAAAGAATTTGGATTAATAAATTAAATACAGTCTATCCTAATGGGTTAAATGAAATATAAAAATATAAAAAAATATAAAATACTTACCTGGGAGTATGGTGAACGGCATTGAGAGGGAATGATTAGCCATATTTTATTTTTATATGATATGTATGAAGTGAAATGTAATTTAATTTTTAAAGTGCTTTATACATTTACTTTTTTATATATATATATATATGGTGTACATTCCCTTCCTTTGTGTCCCATTTCTCTTTAGGGATAATACATGAAATTATATAGTAACCTACAATTTTCCGGACCTAAAACGTACCTGTTTGTATTTTTCGCTCCATGAAA
>NC_139654.1:4260000-4292500 GCF_951799395.1 Argentina silus | reverse complement strand
GGGTCTTGGGACGAGGGTCTATTTTAAGCCGACGGACACCCATGCTCTGCTGCACAGATCTTCTTACCATCCCAGGCATACCTACAGGGGGATTGTCAAATCCCAACTGATTAGGTTTCGCCGGATCTGTGTGGCGGAGGTGGATGTGCGTTCGGCGACTCGGACCCTCTTCCAGGCCCTGAGACCGAGGGGCTATAGCAGGACGTTCCTCCGCGGCATCCAAGTGGAGGTCCAGCAGATGTTTAGTGGGGGGAGTAAACCTGCAGAAGGGAGGGACGATAAACATCTGGTCCCTTTTGTTTCAACTTATGCACCGGCCGCCCTCGAATTAAATAAAATCGTTAAAGCCAATTTTAAAATAGCACAAACCAAAATAGACCCTCTCCGGGATTTTAGAATTATAGCAGCCTATAGGAGGGGTAGAAACCTGAAGGATCAGTTGGTGAAGGCATCTTTGGGGACCGAGCGACGGGATCCGTTGCAGTCGCATTTTAAAGTAAATTCATTTATCACAAATAAATATACTCATCTGAGTGCAGCAGTGCGGGAGGTCTTCCAGCTTGATTCGTCCAATTTGGTGTACGGCATTGAATGCAAAACCTGTAACAAATGGTATATTGGACAGACAAAAAATAGTTTACGTATGCGGCTGAAACAACATTTGTACAGTATAAGACAAACTACAAAGTCTACCGCAATCTACTTACATTTTAGAGATCATGGCTGGGAGAACCTCCTTATCACAGGCCTGGAAGCAGGGACGGCTTGGTCCGGAAAAAGGAGACTGTGGAGAGAAAGAATTTGGATTAATAAATTAAATACAGTCTATCCTAATGGGTTAAATGAAATATAAAAATATAAAAAAATATAAAAAAATATAAAATACTTACCTGGGAGTATGGTGAACGACATTGAGAGGGAATGATTAGCCATATTTTATTTTTATATGATATGTATGAAGTGAAATGTAATTTAATTTTTAAAGTACTTTATACATTTACTTTTTTATATATATATATATATGGTGTACATTCCCTTCCTTTGTGTCCCATTTCTCCTTAGGGATAATACATGAAATTATATAGTAACCTACAATTTTCCGGACCTAAAACGTACCTGTTTTTATTTTTCGCTCCATGAAAATCGCTGAACGGCGAAATCGCCAATCAACTAAGGTAAACAGAAGGTTTGTGTGCCAGTGCATTCCTGCTTAGGCAGATGTTTTATGATTCCCCTCACCTAACCCTAACCCTAACCCTAACCCTAACCCTAACCTTTCCCCTCACCTAACCCTAACCCTAACCCTAACCCTAACCCCTAACCCTAACCCTAACCCTAACCCCTAACCCTAACCCTAACCCTAACCCTAACCCTAGGCCGAATCCTAACCTTAACCCTAGGCTAAACCCTAAACCTAACCTCAGGTCTACATGAAATTATATAGTAACCTACAATTTTCCGGACCTAAAACGTACCTGTTTTTATTTTTCGCTCCATGAAAATCGCTGAACGGCGAAATCGCCAATCAACTAAGGTAAACAGAAGGTTTGTGTGCCAGTGCATTCCTGCTTAGGCAGACGTTTTATGATTCCCCTCACCTAACCCTAACCCTAACCCTAACCCCTAACCCTAACCCTAACCCTAACCCCTAACCCTAACCCTAACCCTAACCCCTAACCCTAACCCCTAACCCTAACCCCTAACCCTAACCCTAACCCTAACCCTAACCCTAAACCCTAACCCTAACCCTAACCCTAACCCTTAACCCTAGACCTAACCCTAACCCTAACCCTAGGCCGAATCCTAACCTTAACCCTAGGCTAAACCCTAAACCTAACCTCAGGTCTAATCTTGATTCTAAACCCAGCCCCATTCCAAAATCTGGAGGAACAGTGCAGATAATGGTGCATGCAGTGAGTTCACAGGAACCGACTGATGGAGCACAAGTTGGTCCGGAGGAGGACTGTGCGATATTTGATATTTGTCCTACCTTTGATTTAGGACCGATGAGGGACTCTACATCTGATTCATCTCATGACACCAGTGTCTTAGCATCTGATAATGTTCCTGGCCTTGTAATGGGGGTGGCTGTGGTCGGGGAGACACCTCTCACCAATGTGGCAGTGGAGGGGTCAGATTCCATCTCTGCATCTCCGCTGATAGAGGATGGGAGGATGGCTTGGCCTGGGCCCCCTGGGGAGACACTGTTTGGGAGGGGTCAGGGAGTGAGTGACGCTGTGGAGGAACCCACTCCGGTGTACAATATTACATCTAGCCCCCCGGCCACCCAGGGTACTGTTACTATTGCTGTTGCTCACCCTCCTTGGCAGAGGCCGACCCGCCATATTAACACCTTTCAAAAAGGAGTCCAGTGGTCCTTAGAGGTAAGGGAGGTGGTGGTGGTGATTGGGGATTCTAATTTGTCTGGAATCACTCACTACAATTACCCACTGGTGCAGGTGGATAGTTTTCCTGGAGCCCAAATACACCATCTTAGAGGTATTTTGGAGAAGTTAGACACCTGCCCCAATACCCAGAAGGTTGTGCTCTCGGTGGGCCTCAACAACTGTTTGAGAGAAAATCAGATTAATACCATCAAAAAGCAATTTCAACAACTAGTGGCAGTGGTGGGAAGGGTCTTTCCCCAGGCAGAAGTTTTTGTGCCTTTGATCCAGTTCTCAACGCGGCTCCCACCGGGAGTACAACCTTTAATAAAACAGACGAATGCCTTCTTGGAAGCACATTATAGGGTGCTTAAGGGTGTGGAAGGACACGTCTTTACTGTACAACCTCGGGATCCTGTGCATTGGACAAATAGAACAGCAATGGCCATCCTGGATGAGTGGATGAAACAGTTAAACTAGAAGCTGGGGGACCGAGATTGCTCACCCCCACACAATCTAATATACTTAACCTTTCACTTACCTATAGCTTGCCGGAACCGGAACAGATGTTGCTGGAGAAGGGCCTCTCTTTTATTCCAACGCCACTGGGGGTGGACAGGGACTGTCTTAGGAGGGATCTATATGGGTATCACAGACGGTTAAAATTATTGGATCATTTTGATTATAATGTAGATTCTGTTTTGAAACCGTTCGTCGAGCCCTCGAAGTGGGAACCTGAGTGGGATTCAGTTTCTGAACAAATAAAACAGGTGATCAGGCGTGACATTAGAGGACTCGAGAAGGTTTCCTACAGAATCACAGGAGAAAATAATCTGTCAGAAGAACAACGACAGGCATTAAACAAACTAAAACGAAACCAGGACATAGTTATAAAACCTGCAGACAAGGGATCTAAAATTGTTATTATGGATAAAACCCAGTATCTCACAGAGGCTAATAGACAACTACATAATGCTAGACATTATGTACCTCTGGATCGCTCCTTACAGCCGGAGACACAGAGTAGGATCAGGGAGATTGTGGGGGAGCTCTATGCGAAGAAATATATTTCTTCCAAACAAAAATATTACCTGTTTGGTTCAGATGTTCCACGTCCACGAAAATTTTATCTTCTTCCGAAGATCCATAAGGATCCTAGGACTTGGACTGTCCCGCACGAAGTTCCCCCCGGTCGACCGATCGTTTCCGATTGTGGGAGCGAATCATATAGAGTAGCGGAATACATAGATTACTTTTTGAATCCCTTGTCACAAAAACACCCTAGCTATGTGAAAGACACCTACGAGTTTGTTAATAAAATAAAAACAATAGATGTCCCTTCTGGAGCAATGCTTTTCTCCATCGATATAGATTCTCTGTATACTAATATAGATACCGTATTAGGCCTAAAAGCAGTAAGACAGATTTTTAAAAAATATCCTGACCCAGCTAGACCGGATGAAGCCCTTCTTTCTCTTTTAGAGTTAGGTTTGACACGAAACGACTTTGAGTTTGACTCCAAATATTATCTCCAGGTACATGGGACTGCTATGGGGAAGAAGTTTGCTCCAGCATACGCCAATATATACATGGCGGATTGGGAGCAAACGGTCTTGCCCAAATGCTGCAGAACTCCATTATTATACATCCGGTACCTGGATGATATCTTTGGGGTCTGGTCTTACTCTGAGTCGGATTTTAAGCAGTTCATTAGCGTCCTGAACGAACACCATGATTCGATTACTCTAAAGTATAACTTACAATCTGAAAAAATCGAATTTTTGGATACCGAGGTTTTTATTATGAGAGGGGACGATGGGGGAGGTGGCCTGGGGACTAGGGTGTACTTTAAACCCACCGATACCCACGCTTTGCTACATAAAATAAGCTACCATCCTAAACATACCTTCAGGGGGATTGTTAAGTCCCAACTGATAAGGTTCAATAGAATATGTACAAGGCCTGAGGACATCGAGTTGGCAACAAGAGTGCTCTTCAAAGCGCTTAGACCAAGGGGTTATAGTCGAACATTCCTCCGTTCTATTAAAGCTGAAGTAAAACAAAGCTTTCACCAGGTACAAAGGCCTGGTAGTACGGATAAAAATGACAACATTGTCCCTTTTGTGACCATTTTCTCATCGGCCTCTTTAAAACTGAACTCGGGGGTAAAAAGTCGTTTTAAAAAACTGCAGGACGTTATTGAGCCTCTGTCAAATTTTACAATTATTTCAGCCTTTAAAAGGAATAAAAATCTAAAAGATTTGTTGGTTCATGCCTCATTAAATAGTGGAAAACAACAAAAAAGTGATGTACGGTTCAGATCGATAAAATATATTACTAACAAACATACGGCTTTGAGCGCTCCAGTTTGGCAAATTTTCCGGTTGGAATCGTCAAATCTGGTTTATGTGATTGAATGTACAGTTTGTAACAAACTGTATATTGGACAGACAAAAAACAAATTGCTACAACGTCTGAAACAACACATATATTATATTGATCGAACAGATAAAACAACTGAACTGTACGTACATTTTCGGGAACATAGCACAAAGAGCATGGTGATTTCGGGTCTTGAGTCTGGGGTAGGGTGGTCAAGGGCTCAGAGACTGTCTGCAGAAAGACGCTGGATTAAAAAATTAAGAACTATTTTGCCCAGCGGCCTAAATGAAGTGGAGTAAAAGCAAAACGTTTTTTTAAAGAAACCTAAAAATGTTTTTGTTTTGTTTTGGTCTTTTTAATAGAGCTAAAGATCATGAGAAAAAGATATCTTTAAGGGATTCTGAAATTGGGAACGTACGCCAAGGTAGTATGTATGTGATTGGTGTGTGTAAATATGGGTGTTCTGTTTGTCAACATTGCATGAAATTATGCCCCCATTGATAGCACTTTAATACTAACAATTTATTTATTGAATGTGTTTGTGATTGATTTGTGTAAATATGGGTATCTTGTTTGTCAATATAGCATAAATGTATGTCCCCATTGATAGCACTTTAGACTAGCATTTATGGAATTATAATGGGCGTATGGTCCTTCCAACAAATTCGTTGAATTTGGAATCGGAATCGATTCTTTTCTCTAGACCGTTCCCTAAGATTAGCTACACCCTAGAGACTCAATGTCGTGGAAGGTGACACTGATGCCATTGTTGGTTAAAGTACACAATTTCCAATTACTTATTTGAGGAAGAAGGTGTATGGGAGAACTTATGTGCCTGTGCTTCCTGCTCACCCCTTTGGGTAGCAGAACTCATTTTCCTTACCTAACCCTAACCCTAACCTCATTTCTACTCCTAACCCTAACCCTAACCCTAACCTCATTTCTACTCCTAACCCTAACCCTAACCCTAACCTCATTTCTACTCCTAACCCTAACCCTAACCCTATCCCTAACCCTAACCTCATTTCTACTCCTAACCCTAACCCTATCCCTAACCCTAACCCTAACCTCATTTCTACTCCTAACCCTAACCCTAAACCTAACCCTAACCCTAACCTCAGCTCTACTCCTAACCGTAACCCTAACCCTAACCCTAGGCGTAACCCTAACCCTATCCCTAACCCTAACCCTAACCTTATTTCTACTCCTAACCCTAACCCTAACCCTATCCCTAGGCGTAACCCTAACCCTATCCCTATCCCTAACCCCATTTCTACTCCTAACCCTAACCCTAACCTCATTTCTACTCCTAACCCTAACCCTAACCTCATTTCTACTCCTAACCCTAACCCTATCCCTAACCCTAACCCTAATCATAACCCTAACCCTAACCCTAACTCTAACCCTAACCCTAACCTCATTTATACTCCTAACCCTAACCCTAACCTCATCTATACTCCTAACCCAACCCTAACCTCATTTCTACTCCTAACCCTAACCCTAACACTAAACCTAACTCTAACCCCGGACCGAACCCCGGACCTAGCCCTGACCTACGCCCTAACCCTGGCCTTCGCCTTCTGCCGAGCTCCCACCCCCTCCTTACCCCCAACACTGCCACTTGCCCTGTTTCCATTATGGGAGTGGAAACATTTGAGGGGCCTAACACCCGGGGGAGAGTCCAGACTCTCACAGCAGAGATCCATCATGCTCAAAGCCCCTTACCATCGGAGGAGGGTCTGGACTTTCATCCTAATTTCCATCTGGATCTGCCTGATTCGAGCCTTGAGGAGGAATCTTCCCCTCTGGGAGCAAATGGACAGCCCCTTGTGGTGGGGGCCAAATTTAGATCCAATGTGGCAGTGGCCATCTCTGAGTCCTTTGGTTCCAGCTCCCAACCTGAGTCAGGAATGGGTCACCGTCCTGTAGATACAGGAGTGACCCAGAGAGGAGATGGACCGGGTGGGCTCAGTGCATCTGAGGACGCTATGCAGCCCTCCCCACGGGGGCCCACCAGACACCCGAACCACTCCAATGATGAGGGGAAGAGGGGGTGGTCATTGACGGTGGAGAGGCCTGTGCTGGTGATAGGGGACTCCAATTTAGCCAACCTTCCCCGGTGTAACAGCCCACTGGTGCAGGTTGACAGTTTCCCGGGGGCCCGCATTTTCCACCTGACGGGAATCCTCGGGAGGCTGTCCCCCTGTGTAGAGACGCAGAAGGTGATCCTTTCGGTGGGCCTGAACAACTGTTTGAAGCTAAACAGTATAGATACCATTGCCAAACAATTTGGTATTCTAGTAACAAAGGCCAAGAAAATATTTCCCTATGCAGAAATATTTATTCCACTGATTCAGATCTCAGAGCGACAAGACCATGACGTTCAGGTGTTGGCACGTGGGGTCAATTTGTTCATCGGGGAGAGGGTGTTGAAGGGCGTGAAGGACAGTGATTTTAAAGTGCAAAGGGACAGAGTACACTGGACAAAAACAACAGCTTCTTTGACTTTTGATGGTTGGATGGAGCAATTAAACTACCCAGGGGGGTACCGAGAATTCTCACCCCCACGGGATCCAATATTTTAAACTTGTCCCTATATATGTGTGTCTTTCCCTTCATTCTGGTTCTATCCTCTGAAGAAGACACATGGTGTCGAAACGTTAGGAGCTCATTTCTCAGAGCGACAAGACCATGACGTTCAGGTGTTGGCACGTGGGGTCAATTTGTTCATCGGGGATAGGTATAGGGTGTTGAAGGGCGTGAAGGACAGTGATTTTAAAGTGCAAAGGGACAGAGTACACTGGACAAAAACAACAGCTTCTTTGATTTTTGATGGTTGGATGGAGCAATTAAACTACCCAGGGGGGTACCGAGAATTCTCACCCCCACGGGATCCAATATTTTAAACTTGTCCCTATATATGTGTGTCTTTCCCTTCATTCTGGTTCTATCCTCTGAAGAAGACACATGGTGTCGAAACGTTAGGAGCTCATTTCTCAGAGCGACAAGACCATGACGTTCAGGTGTTGGCACGTGGGGTCAATTTGTTCATCGGGGATAGGTATAGGGTGTTGAAGGGCGTGAAGGACAGTGATTTTAAAGTGCAAAGGGACAGAGTACACTGGACAAAAACAACAGCTTCTTTGATTTTTGATGGTTGGATGGAGCAATTAAACTACCCAGGTGGGTACCGAGAATTCTCACCCCCACGGGATCCAATATTTTAAACTTGTCCCTATATATGTGTGTCTTTCCCTTCATTCTGGTTCTATCCTCTGAAGAAGACACATGGTGGCCAGCGCCACAAACCCTGTCTGTTTTTATTGAATACTTTTAACATTGGCCCTCCATTTTAATATGAATAATATTTTTTCTGGGAGCTCTATCCCAGAGAAGCCTACTCAGTTGGGGGAATCGTTTATAGGGTAGGTTAAATTTTATAATGGAGGTGACCGTTTTGTGGAATGATTTTTCATGGAGTTGATTTCCAGTGGGATATTTTTATATTTACTTTCTTAATTGTGATGTGGTTGGCCTGGGAATTGTGGAGATTTATCGGAATTGTTTGGTGTTCCACAACCAGGTCGCCAATTAATTATAGCAGCCTATAGGAGAAATAAAAACCTGAAAGATCAGTTGGTGCAGGCATCTTTAAGGACCGAACGACGTGATCCGTTACAGTCACATTTTAAAGTGAATCAATTTATCACAAATAAATATTTTTGTGAACCACAGGTCTGGATCACTGTATTCGCTCCATGAAAATCGCTGAACCGCGAAATCGCCAATTCACAAATCTTGAAAAGTAAACAGAAGAAAAAAGAGATTAGTTTGTGTGCCAGTGCATTCCTGCCTAGGCAGATGTTTTATGATTCCCCTTACCTGACCGGCCAGCGCCACAAACCCTATCTGTTTTTATTGAATACTTTTAACATTGGCCCTCCATTTTAATATAAATAATATTTTCTCTGGGAGCTCTATCCCAGAGAAGCCTACCCAGTTGGGGGAATCGCTTATAGGGTAGGTTACATTTTACAATGGAGGGACCGTTTTGCAGAATGTTTTTTTTCATGGAGTCGATTTCTAGTAGGATATTTTTATATTTACTTTTTGTGATATGGTTGGCCTGGGAATTGTGGAATTGATTGGAATTGTTTGGTGTTCCACAACCAGGTGGCCAATTAGTCGTTTGGTCGATTTTTAGTAGCTCCACCCTACCCCATGGCACTTACCCAATAGGGATCCTTCTTTTTGCCTCCACCCCCTTTGTTCCCTATATATGTGTGTCTTTCCCTTCATTCTGGTTCTATCCTCTGAAGAAGACACATGGTGACGAAACGTTAGGAGCTCATTTCAACCTTTTAATCTTTTAAATCTCTCTACTGACTGTTTTTTAATCCTGGATCTTTTATGATCCCTACTTACGTTTTAAATTTACTGGTTTCCCCCGTATTTCCTGAATTTATTTGCACAATTGCAGCACTTTATTAAAGCATAATTTGCACATTGGGGAGTCTGGGCATTGGGAGCTCACTCCTTTAGGGGTACATTTTTAATTACCCCCTTTTGGTTTGTTTTACACAGTGTGGTTTTTATTTTGCTGTGGGAGAGGGAAATGATAGACAGAGGGTGGGGGTGAGAAGGCGTCGTGTCGTTCAAGGGCCTCGCAGGAGATCCGTCGTCGGGAAGATAGCAGGGGGTTCGGTACACGGTGGGTGGTCCTCTTACGTTCCAGGTCGGGGCAGGCAGCGGGGTAGTCAGACAGGCGAAGGTTGGCAACGTAGCGGGCTCTCGGACGTTCTCGGGGTCGGGCTTCAAAGGGGGCTCTACGGTCAGGGATCATACACAGGACAACGGTGACTTTGCTTACTCTCTCTCTCATCAACTCCTCCGTGTTTCGCCGTAGCTACTCTCCAAAACCGGGTGCTCTGTTGGCTCCTTTTGTAGGGTCTCTGCTGCTCCTGCTGATGCCCTTCAGCTGTGCCTTGATGAGCAGGAACTCCATGTATGGGCATACGGTGATTATCTCCTCGGGTTGCAGCTGTGGCCCCTTGGGGCGCAGGAACTCCATACATGGTCCTGCCAAAGACAACACGGGGCAAGAGAGGGACAGCAGAAACAGCAGAGACAAAGCGAGGCGAGATATATACTCCATTTACCACCGTCCCACACTCACGCATGGGCTTAGGCACGGGGCGGGCGCCACAATATATACATATATATATTATTAAAAAATGCATCTGATAGTGAAATAGACTACAGGTACTTCTCCTGTGTGTGTGTCTGTGTGTGTGGTCAGAGAGGATGAGGGGAGACACATTTAACTGTTTAATTGTATTGATAATTTCCTGTACTTGTAACATTCAAGCCTCTGTTGTTTTATATTGATTGTTACATTCCTTTACAGTTCAGTCTTCTTCTAGTTGGTCCTGTCGGCCATCATGCTTTATGTTAACATGTATAGTTTATTTCCCTCTTCTATTCTCCCATGGACCAACCACAACTCACAAACCTCATTTCCCCCCAAGTGCCTCTGTGTTTTGGTAGTAATGACAGTAACTCACCTTCTGCCTCCTCCTTCTCATTCTGATAAAGGCAGCACTAGTCTACTAGCCTGAACTAACCCTGGAGTCAAGTTCCTTCATTTACTACAATGATGATGATGATGTCCATATAAACAAAGTGTTTGTGAAACAAAGAGCCGTGTGACCTCATGTTGACTCTCCACATGTCAGAGAGGCATGTCTTGTTTGCATGTACACCAGAAATAATACACAATATACCATAATGGACTGGAAATGACCATGTGAAAAGATAGAATCATGTGTAAATAAATAAAATAACCTGGTGGATAAAATTGATTACGTTTATTTGTTTTTGCCATCAATCCTCACACAATACCCTATAATGACAAAGCGGAAACACTTTTTTTAAACATTTTGAAATACAGAAATATGTCAAGTACATAAGTATTCAGTTTAATTTAATAACAGTTTAATTTATAACCAACACACCTGACTTTAATTTCCTCGATTGGGGAATGGCTTTGTGGGTAGTCAGCCATCTTGTTGTTTAAGACCTATTCAGATGAATCCGACCTACTGCAGCAATCACCAGGATAGAAACAGTTAACTAACTAACTAACTGTTTCTATCCTGGTGATTGTTGCATTAGATCAGATTCATCTGGATAGATCTGTAGCAATGGAGGATGGCAAACACACATGCTAATGAATAGTTTCATTATCACTTACACACCTGTATCACTTACACACATTTTTCTTGAATGTCAAACATATAAAATCCATTGGTTGAGTTTAGACAACACTGACCAGGTAGAAGAAAGTTCTCTACAGTCATGTCATCCCATAGGTAGAGATGTGTAACATTCAGAGACAATTGTGCCTTGTTTTTTGATCTTTATTCCCCATGAAGCCAGACCTTGTTCCAGACCTATCCAGATGAATCTGATCAAATGCAACAATCCCTCTTGTTCTGTAACGTGTCATATATTTTATAATAACAAGACCAATTTCCCAAGTGGGTGACAATAAAGTTTTTCTGAAACTGAATCTCAAAGATGATCTTAAAGCAATATTGCAAAGAACCATAGGAGTCCAGTACATAGTAGGCTGTCATTGTAGATGTGTACACAGCAGCAGCTTTCAACACCGGTAGGATGTGGCTTGGGAGGGCAATGGTCTGGGCAGTGTGAGGTCCCATGCACACACATGCACCTGTGTGTGTGTTTAGTGTGCTTGAACCTATAGTTAGATTGACATCCCTCTAACCCAATCAATCCATCCACTCTCACCTTCAGCCAATGGGCTTCACTGGCAGGGCCAGTATGAAAGGACTGGGACACACCCCCAGCAGGTGCTTTGCTGATGGACTCCTTGCTGAAAGCATGTGCATTTTACATCTAGCTCCTTTTGAGGTGGTTTGTATGCATCTAGTGAGTGCTTTTAGTTCTGCAAATTGTGATTTCCAGTGTTTGGTTTGAATTTTGGCTTCACCAGATTAAAATAGATTAACCTTAACATGTCTTCTGTCTTCTGTTTCTGTCATTTTCCAGTACTCTTTCTGTAAAAATCTAGCCCTGCTACGCTGCCTCAAATGCTGTTTTTGATGGGTGTGATTTAAGAGGTTGTTGACATTTTACATTCCTCCCATGTTAGTCGGCACAGTAGAAGTGTGATTGACTGTAGCTAGTTCATACAGTAGCAGTGTGATTGACTGTAGCTAGTTCATACAGTAGCATTGGGACTGTAGCTAGTTCATACAGTAGCAGAGTGATTGACTGTAGCTAGTTTATACAGTTGCACTGTGATTGACTGTGGCTAGTTTATACAGTTGCAGTGTGATTGACTGTAGCTAGTTCATACAGTAGCAGTGTGATTGACTGTAGCTAGTTCATACAGTAGAAGTGTGATTGACTGTAGCTAGTTCATACAGTAGCAGTGTGATTGACTGTAGCTAGTTCATACAGTAGCATTGGGACTGTATCTAGTTCATACAGTAGCAGTGTGATTGACTAGCTAGTTTATACAGTAGCAATGTGATTGACTGTAACTAGTTCATACAGTAGCAGTGTGATTGACTGTAGCTAGTTCATACAGTAGCAGTGTGACTGACTGTAGCTTGTTCATACAGTAGCAGTGTGATTGACTGTAGCTAGTTCATACAGTGGCAGTGTTATTGAATGTAGCTAGTTCATATAGTGTATCATTGGGACTGTAGCTAGTTCATACAGGAGCAGTGTTGTGGAATGTAGCTAGTTCATACAGGAGCAGTGTTATTGAATGTAGCTAGTTCATATAGCCCTCCTGTGGTGTTGGTGTCAAATCTGGCCGTTTTACAACATTAACTAATCATAAATATTGTGTTTTTCATTTGATTGCCTCAAGATCTCATGATATCCTCCACACTAGGCATTTGAACATTGCTGATCACCACTTTCATTGAATTTTGAGTGGTTTAGTCAACTTTGTTACACCTGTGGTGTTCCCCGTCAAAAATGACCAGCCATAAGAAATGAATGGGAAACACTAAATGATGTTCATCCAGCAGATGGAAAACATCCCCATACACACACCCAGTCACCCACACACCCACAACCACAACCCCCTCAGCCCCCAACTTTCCGCCCCCCACCCTTTCATCTATCCCCCTACTGCCCCACTCAAAAATGACCAGCCATAAGAAATGAAGGGAAACACTAAATTATGTTCATCCAGCAGATGTACTATATGAACTAGCTACAGTCAATCACACTGCTACTGTATGAACTAGCTACAGCCAATCACACTGCTACTGTATAAACTAGCTACAGTCAATCATACTGCTACTGTATGAATTAGGGTTAGGGTTAGGTTCAGGGTTAGGTTCAGGGTTAGGCTCAGGGTTAGGGTTAAGGTTAGGTTCAGGGTTAGGGTTAGGGTGAAGGTTAGGGTTAGTTTCAGGGTTAGGGTTAGGGCTGAAGGTTAAGGTTAAGGTTAGGTTCAGGTGTGTGTGTGTGTCTGTGTGTGTGTGTGTGTGTGTGTGTGTGTGTGTCTGTGTGTGTGTCTGTGTGCGTGTGTGTGTGTGTGTGTATGTGTGTGTGTGTGTGTGTGTGCATGTTTGCAGGGTGGTCCATGCAGGTAGGAGTCAGAGGTGGTGAAGTGGAACGTGCTCCACGCTTCAACCACTGGACCAGTGTAATTCTGCAAAAGGCAATTTTCATTGAAATACATGACAGTAATGGAAGAAACAGACAGTGAACATTGTAACAGTGATGAATGGACCTGGGTGTTTGTGTCTTTCTTACCCTAACCATGACAGGCCCACAGTACAGGGGGCTGTATATGAAAGGAATCAACTGCCAGCAACCTGAGGTCTCCTAAAAAATAAAACAGATTTCAAAATCTCACAGAAATATAATGAATTTCAAACGTACAATTATTTTCTTTTCAAAGTTCTACCTCAAAGATGCTCTGCACATCGTGGACATCCTCAAGGATGAGTGGCACATCCTCCACGACCACACCCTGCTCAACGTCCACCAACAGCACAGCCAAGGCCTCCACCTGGACCCGGTCAGCCCTCTCTACATAAGGACAATAATGACATAGAACCACTCAGCATGTGCTGCTAGAATACAAAGCAGCATCGCACAAATCCAAAACGTACATGCCTTGCCAAAATGCACGGAGGTGGCTAGCAAGCTAGCTAGTTCAAGCTAAAGGTAACTCTTAGCAACGCCCTTAGACACTGTCAACGGGTTACTTAGCCACCTAGCATCTAACAATGCTATCATTGCTTCTAACTGGCAAAATAATCATTGTACACACAATCTGGGAGATATGTGTCTACTGTAAAATGTAATTAAATGTCACATACCCTCTTCGAAGTCGCTGTCGCTTTCCTCTTCACGATCGCGAACCTTGCTTCTCGAGTGCGTGGACTGGGGGCAGACGTTTCTACGACAGGTTGTTGTTCTTGTTTTCTTTTTGGCAGGGCTCCCGTTGGGAGGACAGCGACTTCGAAAGCGGGTATGTGATGTTTAATTACATTTTACAGCAGTAGACACATAGTCAACAAATGTGTCTTTATAATGGCATGACACTTTGTCAGTTGGTAGCAATGGTAGCATTGTTAGCTTTAGCTTGAACTAGCTAGCTTGCAAGTCACCTCCATGCATTTTGGACTTGTGCTGTGTTGTTTCACAAGAAATATTGAGTGGTTCAGTGAGAGTCTAACTATTGCTATTGCTCATACTTATTCTTCTTTTTCTTATCATTATTATTGACCGGTATAGTCCTGCCAGAATCAATAGACCTATGTAGGCTTGGAGGTCTGCCCTGTCCAATTCTCTCCACTTGTCCCCAAACACACGCCTCCCCTCCAAGTTTGTCATGTCCAGTAAAGTTTTCTCAATTGATTCTGGTAAAAAAACAATTGGAAACGTCCTCCTCTATCTCTGGTTCAATTTCCATCTCCTCTCCATCATCGAAAATATGGTCCAGAGCCTCTCTGACAGACAGTCGCCTTCTCAGTCGCTTGTACATTGTGTTCACAGAGTAAAATGAGAGCAAGGCACAAAGAAGGCTTTATATATGGGGTCTGTGAGAAGATATGATACATTGTTTAGTCTGGAAGGTGTGGTTCCCGTGGGGGGATGGGCACATACAGTAAGCACAGAAAGAAAGGTTCCCATAACAGACACTAAATTGTTTAGTCTGGGAGGTGCAAAGAGAGAGGTTCTCATAACTAACACCAATATGTTTGGTTTGAAGGTGTGAGAACCAACCGCCCTCTGTGTGTGTGTGTGGGGGGGGGGGGGGGGCGAATGTGTGTGGGGGCTGAAGGGGTTGTGGTTGTGTGTGGGGGCGAATGGTGAGGAGGCTGAGGGGGTTGTGGTTGTGTGTGTGTGGGTGACTGGGTGTGTGTATGGGGATGTTTTCCATCTGCTGGATGAACATCATTTAGTGTTTCCCATTCATTTCTTATGGCTGGTCATTTTTGACGGGAAACACCACAGGTGTAACAAAGTTGACTAAACCACTCAAAATTCAATGAAAGTGGTGATCAGCAATGTTCAAATGCCTAGTGTGGAGGATATCATGAGATCTTGAGGCAATCAAATGAAAAACACAATATTTATGATTAGTTAAAGTTGTAAAACGGCCAGATTTGACGCAAACACCACAGGAGAGCTATATGAACTAGCTACATTCAATAACGCTGCTACTGTATGAACTAGCTACAGTCAATAACAATGCTACTGTATGAACTAGTTACAGTCAATCACACTGCAACTGTATAAACTAGCTACAGTAAATCACACAGTAGCAGTGTGATTGACTGTAGCTAGTTAATATAGTGTAGCATTGGGACTGTAGCTAATTTATACAGTAGCAGTGTGATTGACTGTAGCTAGTTTATACAGTAGCAGTGTGATTGACTGTAGCTAGTTCATACAGTAGCAGTGTGATTGACTGTAGCTAGTTCATACAGTAGCAGTGTGATTGACTAGCTAGTTCATATAGTGTAGCATTGAGACTGTAGCTAATTCATACAGGAGCAGTGTGATTGACTGTCGCTAGTTAACATAGTGTATCATTGGTACTGTAACTAGTTCTTACAGTAGCAGTGTGATTGACTGTAGCTAGTTAATACAGTAGCAGTGTGATTGACTGTAGCTAGTTCATACAATAGCAGTGTGATTGACTGTAGCTAGTTCATACAGTAGTCATGTAATTGTAGCTAGTTCTAGCGATAGTCAATCACACTGCTACTGTATGAACTAGCGACAGTAGCTAATTCATACAGTAGCAGTGTGACTGACTGTTGCTAGAACTATCTACAATCACATGACTACTGCATGAAATAGCTACAGTCAATCACACTGCTACTGTATGAACTAGCTACAGACCCAATGATACACTATATGAACTAGCTACAGTTAATCACACTGCTACTGTATGAACTAGTGACTGTCGCTAGTTAATATAGTGTATCAATTAGGACTGGAGCTAGTTTATACAGTAGCAGTGTGATTGACTGTAGCTAGTTCATACAGTAGCAGTGTGATTGACTGTAGCTAGTTCATAATGTAGCATTGTGATTGACTGTAGCTAGTTCATACAGTAGCAGTGTGATTGACTGTAGCTAGTTCATACAATAGCATTGTGATTTACTGAAGCTAGTTTATACAGTAGCAGTGTGATTGACTATAGCTAGTTCATACAGTAGCATTGTGATTGACTGAAGCTAGTTTATACAGTAACAGTGTGATTGACTGTAGCTAGTTCATACAGTATCAGTGTGATTGACTGTAGCTAGTTCATACAGTAGTCATGTAATTGTAGCTTGTTCTAGCGATAGTCAGTCACACTGCTACTGTATGAAATAGCTACAGTCGCTAGTTAATATAGTGTATCATTGGGACTGTAGCTAGTTGATACAGTAGCAGTGTGGTTGACTGTAGCTAGTTCATACAGTAGCAGTGTGATTGACTGTAGCGAGTTCATACAGTAGCAGTGTGATTGACTGTAGCTAGTTCATACAGTAGCAGTGTGATTGACTGTAGCGAGTTCATACAGTAGCAGTGTGATTGACTGTAGCGAGTTCATACAGTAGCAGTGTGATTGACTGTAGCTAGTTCATATAGTGCAGCATTGGGACTGTAGCCAGTTCATACAGTAGCAGTGTGATTGACTGTAGCTAGTTCATACAGTGGCATTGTGATTGACTGTAGCTTGTTGATATAGTAGCATTGGGACTGTAGCTAATTCATACAATAGCAGTGTTATTGACTGTAGCTAGTTTATACAGTAGCAGTGTGATTGACTGTAGCTAATTTATACAGTAGCAGTGTGACTGACTGTAGCTAGTTGATATAGTAGCATTGGGACTGTAGCTAATTCATACAGTAGCAGTGTGATTGACTGTAGCTAGTTCATACAGTAGCAGTGTGATTGACTGTAGCTAGTTCATACAGTAACAGTGTGATTGACTGTAGCTAGTTCATACAGTAGCAGTGTGATTGACTGTAGCTAGTTCATACAGTAACAGTGTGATTGACTGTAGCTAGTTCATACAGTATCAGTGTGATTGACTGTAGCTAGTTCATACAGTAGTCATGTAATTGTAGCTTGTTCTAGCGATAGTCAGTCACACTGCTACTGTATGAAATAGCTACAGTCGCTAGTTAATATAGTGTATCATTGGGACTGTAGCTAGTTGATACAGTAGCAGTGTGGTTGACTGTAGCTAGTTCATACAGTAGCAGTGTGATTGACTGTAGCGAGTTCATACAGTAGCAGTGTGATTGACTGTAGCGAGTTCATACAGTAGCAGTGTGATTGACTGTAGCTAGTTCATATAGTGCAGCATTGGGACTGTAGCCAGTTCATACAGTAGCAGTGTGATTGACTGTAGCTAGTTCATACAGTGGCATTGTGATTGACTGTAGCTTGTTGATATAGTAGCATTGGGACTGTAGCTAATTCATACAATAGCAGTGTTATTGACTGTAGCTAGTTTATACAGTAGCAGTGTGATTGACTGTAGCTAATTTATACAGTAGCAGTGTGACTGACTGTAGCTAGTTGATATAGTAGCATTGGGACTGTAGCTAATTCATACAGTAGCAGTGTGATTGACTGTAGCTAGTTCATACAGTAGCAGTGTGATTGACTGTAGCTAGTTCATACAGTAACAGTGTGATTGACTGTAGCTAGTTCATACAGTAGCAGTGTGATTGACTGTAGCTAGTTCATACAGTAACAGTGTGATTGACTGTAGCTAGTTCATACAGTAGCAGTGTGATTGACTGTAGCTAGTTCATATAGTGTATCATTATGACAGTAGTTAGTTCATACAGTAGCAGTGTGATTGACTGTCGCTAGTTAACATAGTGTATCATTGGTACTGTAACTAGTTCTTACAGTAGCAGTGTGATTGACTGTAGCTAGTTAATACAGTAGCAGTGTGATTGACTGTAGCTAGTTCATACAATAGCAGTGTGATTGACTGTAGCTAGTTCATACAGTAGTCATGTAATTGTAGCTAGTTCTAGCGATAGTCAATCACACTGCTACTGTATGAACTAGCGACAGAATCTAGTTCATACAGTAGCAGTGTGACTGACTGTTGCTAGAACTATCTACAATCACATGACTACTGCATGAAATAGCTACAGTCAATCACACTGCTACTGTATGAACTAGCTACAGACCCAATGATACACTATATGAACTAGCTACAGTTAATCACACTGCTACTGTATGAACTAGCGACTGTCGCTAGTTAATATAGTGTATCAATTAGGACTGGAGCTAGTTTATACAGTAGCAGTGTGATTGACTGTAGCTAGTTCATACAGTAGCAGTGTGATTGACTGTAGCTAGTTCATAATGTAGCATTGTGATTGACTGTAGCTAGTTCATACAGTAGCAGTGTGATTGACTGTAGCTAGTTCATACAATAGCATTGTGATTTACTGAAGCTAGTTTATACAGTAGCAGTGTGATTGACTATAGCTAGTTCATACAGTAGCATTGTGATTGACTGAAGCTAGTTTATACAGTAACAGTGTGATTGACTGTAGCTAGTTCATACAGTATCAGTGTGATTGACTGTAGCTAGTTCATACAGTAGTCATGTAATTGTAGCTTGTTCTAGCGATAGTCAGTCACACTGCTACTGTATGAAATAGCTACAGTCGCTAGTTAATATAGTGTATCATTGGGACTGTAGCTAGTTGATACAGTAGCAGTGTGGTTGACTGTAGCTAGTTCATACAGTAGCAGTGTGATTGACTGTAGCGAGTTCATACAGTAGCAGTGTGATTGACTGTAGCGAGTTCATACAGTAGCAGTGTGATTGACTGTAGCTAGTTCATATAGTGCAGCATTGGGACTGTAGCCAGTTCATACAGTAGCAGTGTGATTGACTGTAGCTAGTTCATACAGTGGCATTGTGATTGACTGTAGCTTGTTGATATAGTAGCATTGGGACTGTAGCTAATTCATACAATAGCAGTGTTATTGACTGTAGCTAGTTTATACAGTAGCAGTGTGATTGACTGTAGCTAATTTATACAGTAGCAGTGTGACTGACTGTAGCTAGTTGATATAGTAGCATTGGGACTGTAGCTAATTCAT
Organism: Argentina silus; assembly: GCF_951799395.1. NCBI lineage: Eukaryota > Metazoa > Chordata > Actinopteri > Argentiniformes > Argentinidae > Argentina > Argentina silus. The sequence goes on along the minus strand of NC_139654.1, from coordinate 4,273,087 downwards.
ACAGTATCAGTGTGATTGACTGTAGCTAGTTCATACAGTAGCAGTGTGATTGACTGTAGCTAGTTCATACAGTAACAGTGTGATTGACTGTAGCTAGTTCATACAGTAGCAGTGTGATTGACTGTAGCTAGTTCATACAGTAGCAGTGTGATTGACTGTAGCTAGTTCATATAGTGTATCATTATGACAGTAGTTAGTTCATACAGTAGCAGTGTGATTGACTGTCGCTAGTTAACATAGTGTATCATTGGTACTGTAACTAGTTCTTACAGTAGCAGTGTGATTGACTGTAGCTAGTTAATACAGTAGCAGTGTGATTGACTGTAGCTAGTTCATACAATAGCAGTGTGATTGACTGTAGCTAGTTCATACAGTAGTCATGTAATTGTAGCTAGTTCTAGCGATAGTCAATCACACTGCTACTGTATGAACTAGCGACAGAATCTAGTTCATACAGTAGCAGTGTGACTGACTGTTGCTAGAACTATCTACAATCACATGACTACTGCATGAAATAGCTACAGTCAATCACACTGCTACTGTATGAACTAGCTACAGACCCAATGATACACTATATGAACTAGCTACAGTTAATCACACTGCTACTGTATGAACTAGCGACTGTCGCTAGTTAATATAGTGTATCAATTAGGACTGGAGCTAGTTTATACAGTAGCAGTGTGATTGACTGTAGCTAGTTCATACAGTAGCAGTGTGATTGACTGTAGCTAGTTCATAATGTAGCATTGTGATTGACTGTAGCTAGTTCATACAGTAGCAGTGTGATTGACTGTAGCTAGTTCATACAATAGCATTGTGATTTACTGAAGCTAGTTTATACAGTAGCAGTGTGATTGACTATAGCTAGTTCATACAGTAGCATTGTGATTGACTGAAGCTAGTTTATACAGTAACAGTGTGATTGACTGTAGCTAGTTCATACAGTATCAGTGTGATTGACTGTAGCTAGTTCATACAGTAGTCATGTAATTGTAGCTTGTTCTAGCGATAGTCAGTCACACTGCTACTGTATGAAATAGCTACAGTCGCTAGTTAATATAGTGTATCATTGGGACTGTAGCTAGTTGATACAGTAGCAGTGTGGTTGACTGTAGCTAGTTCATACAGTAGCAGTGTGATTGACTGTAGCGAGTTCATACAGTAGCAGTGTGATTGACTGTAGCGAGTTCATACAGTAGCAGTGTGATTGACTGTAGCTAGTTCATATAGTGCAGCATTGGGACTGTAGCCAGTTCATACAGTAGCAGTGTGATTGACTGTAGCTAGTTCATACAGTGGCATTGTGATTGACTGTAGCTTGTTGATATAGTAGCATTGGGACTGTAGCTAATTCATACAATAGCAGTGTTATTGACTGTAGCTAGTTTATACAGTAGCAGTGTGATTGACTGTAGCTAATTTATACAGTAGCAGTGTGACTGACTGTAGCTAGTTGATATAGTAGCATTGGGACTGTAGCTAATTCATACAGTATCAGTGTGATTGACTGTAGCTAGTTCATACAGTAGCAGTGTGATTGACTGTAGCTAGTTCATACAGTAACAGTGTGATTGACTGTAGCTAGTTCATACAGTAGCAGTGTGATTGACTGTAGCTAGTTCATACAGTAGCAGTGTGATTGACTGTAGCTAGTTCATATAGTGTATCATTATGACAGTAGTTAGTTCATACAGTAGCAGTGTGATTGACTGTCGCTAGTTAACATAGTGTATCATTGGTACTGTAACTAGTTCTTACAGTAGCAGTGTGATTGACTGTAGCTAGTTAATACAGTAGCAGTGTGATTGACTGTAGCTAGTTCATACAATAGCAGTGTGATTGACTGTAGCTAGTTCATACAGTAGTCATGTAATTGTAGCTAGTTCTAGCGATAGTCAATCACACTGCTACTGTATGAACTAGCGACAGTAGCTAGTTCATACAGTAGCAGTGTGACTGACTGTTGCTAGAACTATCTACAATCACATGACTACTGCATGAAATAGCTACAGTCAATCACACTGCTACTGTATGAACTAGCTACAGACCCAATGATACACTATATGAACTAGCTACAGTTAATCACACTGCTACTGGATGAACTAGCGACTGTCGCTAGTTAATATAGTGTATCAATTAGGACTGGAGCTAGTTTATACAGTAGCAGTGTGATTGACTGTAGCTAGTTCATACAGTAGCAGTGTGATTGACTGTAGCTAGTTCATAATGTAGCATTGTGATTGACTGTAGCTAGTTCATACAGTAGCAGTGTGATTGACTGTAGCTAGTTCATACAATAGCATTGTGATTTACTGAAGCTAGTTTATACAGTAGCAGTGTGATTGACTATAGCTAGTTCATACAGTAGCATTGTGATTGACTGAAGCTAGTTTATACAGTAACAGTGTGATTGACTGTAGCTAGTTCATACAGTATCAGTGTGATTGACTGTAGCTAGTTCATACAGTAGTCATGTAATTGTAGCTTGTTCTAGCGATAGTCAGTCACACTGCTACTGTATGAAATAGCTACAGTCGCTAGTTAATATAGTGTATCATTGGGACTGTAGCTAGTTGATACAGTAGCAGTGTGGTTGACTGTAGCTAGTTCATACAGTAGCAGTGTGATTGACTGTAGCGAGTTCATACAGTAGCAGTGTGATTGACTGTAGCGAGTTCATACAGTAGCAGTGTGATTGACTGTAGCTAGTTCATATAGTGCAGCATTGGGACTGTAGCCAGTTCATACAGTAGCAGTGTGATTGACTGTAGCTAGTTCATACAGTGGCATTGTGATTGACTGTAGCTTGTTGATATAGTAGCATTGGGACTGTAGCTAATTCATACAATAGCAGTGTTATTGACTGTAGCTAGTTTATACAGTAGCAGTGTGATTGACTGTAGCTAATTTATACAGTAGCAGTGTGACTGACTGTAGCTAGTTGATATAGTAGCATTGGGACTGTAGCTAATTCATACAGTAGCAGTGTGATTGACTGTAGCTAGTTCATACAGTAGCAGTGTGATTGACTGTAGCTAGTTCATACAGTAACAGTGTGATTGACTGTAGCTAGTTCATACAGTAGCAGTGTGATTGACTGTAGCTAGTTCATACAGTAACAGTGTGATTGACTGTAGCTAGTTCATACAGTAGCAGTGTGATTGACTGTAGCTAGTTCATATAGTGTATCATTATGACAGTAGTTAGTTCATACAGTAGCAGTGTGATTGACTGTAGCTAGTTCATATAGTGTATCATTGGGACTGTAGCTAGTTCATAGAGTAGCAGTGTGATTGACTGTAGCTAGTTCATACAGTAGCAGTGTGATTGACTGTAGCTAGTTCATATAGTGTATCATTATGACAGTAGCTAGTTCATACAGTAGCAGTGTGATTGACTGTAGCTAGTTCATATAGTGTATCATTATGACAGTAGCTAGTTCATACAGTAGCAGTGTGATTGACTGTCGCTAGTTTATACAGTAGCAGTGTGATTGACTGTAGCTAGTTCATACAGTAGCAGTGTGATTGACTGTAGCTAGTTCATACAGTAGCAGTGTGATTGACTGTAGCTAGTTCATACAGTAGCAGTGTGATTGACTGTAGCTAGTTCATACAGTAGCAGTGTGATTGACTGTAGCTAGTTCATAAAAATAAAAAAAAACTGCAGGACGTTATTGAGCCTCTGTCAAACTTTAAAATCATATCAGCCTTTAAAAGGAATAAAAATCTAAAAGATTTGTTGGTTCATGCCTGGTTAAATAGTGGAAAAAAACAAAAAAAATGATGTATGGTTCAGATCAATAAAGTATATTACTAACAAACATACAGGTTTGAGAGCTCCAGTTTGGCGAACTTTCCCGCTGGAATCGTCAAATCTGGTTCATGTGATTGAATGTACAGTTTGTAAGAAACTGTACAGACAGACAAAAAACAAACTGCTACATCGTCTGAACCAACACATATACTATATCAATCTAACAGATAAAACAACAGAACTGTATGTACATTTTCGGGGACATGGTATGAAGAGTATTGTGATTTTTTGAGGAAGAAGGTGTGTAGGAGAACTTATGTGCCTGTGCTTCCTGCTCACCCTTTTGGGTAGCAGAACTTATTTTTCCTTACCTAACCTACCTGAGCCATAAGTATGCCTATCTCCTCTCTTTAATAGAACTCGGAAAAAGATATCGAAACAATAGCTGAAAAAACGTTTTTTTTTTCTGGGTACTCTTATGAACTTTTATTTTGAAATTCAATCTATGAACCTTAACTTTGAAAATGTCATCATGTTAATTATAGGCAGGTGTGATGGGAGACTTTCAGCGAATCAGGATCTTAGGTTTTTGCTCCTCCCCTCTGGTTTACTACATGTTGTGTGTGTTTGTCAGTCTCCCCCATTCCTCTGAAGAAGCTACATGTTAGCGAAACGTTAGGAGCTCATTCTGTTTGGCTTTTAAATAATTAGTCCCACTGGCTTTTTAAACAAGGGGACCTTGGTCCATTCTCTAGTGATGGGCAAATGAAGCTTTTGTGAAGCACTGAACCACTTGAGCCAATTGTTTCGAAAATGGGTTCATTACTCGAAGCTTCAGTTACAGTGACCTCTCCTGGCGAAGTGCAAGGCTGCAGTCAAATTAGGCAGGCTAGTTGGTGGACAGGAGGCTTTTAATTACACGCACGCACGCACGAACACACACACACACACACACACCTCAATGAGCAGTGTTGGAGAAAGTACTTTACTTTTGTAGAGAAGATCTTTTGTTCTGAAGCATCTTTGCTTTGATCACCCTTGGATTTAAAGTATTGTAACGACCCTGTGAAAGCCCCGTTAGCAACTCCGCCAAGGGAGTTACCTCTCTTGGTGTTGTGGCTAGCGCGGCCGGTTTGTAACAGAAAGATTGCGAGTTCGATACCCGCTTAAGGCAAGCTGCTCTACCCCGCCGTTCGCTACGGTATCTTTGCTTTGATGAAATTCTTTGATGCACACACACACTAAGACTGAATATCATGTTCTATTTACAAATAAAGATTGATGAATGTGTGTATTGTGTTATTGAGGAGAGAGTGCTAGGGAAAATTTGGCATAGGTTGGGTGTGTTTGTGTAACTATGGCAGGGGGTGATTATGTGGGATGGGGAACACTCAAAGATTACAAGAAGAACACTCAGAGAATACAAACGCAATACCAACAACTCAACAGCAACAACGCACCTACTACGACAATCCACAAATTGTGCATTGTTTAGAGCGATTATAAAGTGTTGAGGCACTCAAATTCAAAACTGTCGCAACCTGTCAGAATCGAGACGAGGCAGTGCCAGTGAATCACCTGATTGGACCGCGAACCAGTCAGGTGATTCATTCAGGCAACGAAGCAGTTGCTGCTTCGGACGTCATATGTCACGTGATTTTTTTCGCACCAAAGCAAGCTTTGAAGCAGTGGTTCGATAAAATTGTTGGTCAGTGTTTGAAGCACGTATCGAAGCTTCAGTGTCAAACTGCCATCACTAGTTGTGGCCATTGGGAGGTTTTGTGAGATCTGAACCAAGAAAATGACCCACAAAGGTTGTTTTTATTGCAACATGTCTGCCTCCTCACTGAGACTCCATCCATGCTAAAGCTGACTGACTGTGTGTGTGTGTGTGTGTGTGTGTGTGAGACTGTGTGTGTGTAAGTGTGTGTGTGTGTGTGCGTGTGTGTGTGTATGAGAGTGTGCATGCGTGTGTGTGTGTGTGTGTGTGTGTGTGTGTATGAGAGTGTGCATGTGTGTGCGTGTGTGTGTGTGTGTGTGTGTGTGTGTGTGCGCGTGTGTTTCTTCCCCTCTGGAATGAAAAACACTCCAGAAACTCTACTGCCCTCTCCCTTCTGTTGTGTTTAATTGTAATTGCTTTGTGTTTAAAACCTTTAAAAACTCCCCAAACTCTGCAATTGAATGCACCCACATGCCACAAATGTCATCTAAGTACCTATAATATAACATTGGTACATTTTTACATTTACTGAAAGCTGTTTCCTCCCAAAAACACATATACAGATTTGCAAAAGCAGGCGCACATTTTTTGCCCATGGCCGTTCCATGAATCTGGAGGTAATGTTTATTGTTGAATTCAAAATCATTTCTCCTTCAACTCAACTCCAATAAATCTAAAATGGCATTATCCGGGCGGGTAGGGTCATTATCTGGGCGGGTAGGGTCATTATCTGGGCGGGTAGGGTCAGGGAATTTATTAAAAGCAATCCCAACAGCCTGTAAACCCAGAGTCGTCTCCATGTTGGTAGACAAATAATTGATGTCTATTGTAAATAAAAAGGCCTCTCTCTGTGTTTTTAGACCCTTCAACTTCTGTATGAAATCGTAAGTGTCTTTTACATAACTTTGATGTTTCTGTGAGAGAGGGTTAATAAAGAAGTCAATCAATTCTGCAACTCGGTACGACTCTGAGCCACAGTCACTCACCACCGGCCGACCGCATGGAACCTCGAAGGGAACAGTCCACTTTTCTGGAGCTTTATGGACTTTGGGAAGTAGATCAAATCGTCTTGGTCTGGGTGTATCTGGACCTAACAGATAAGACATTTGTTTAATTGTAATCTAATTGGTTTGATATAACCCAATCACTATGCCCTTAATCATATCCTGAGTTTCTGATTGGATGGAGTGAGGTAATGAAGCATTATGGTTCTCATTACTAAGCTGTCTGTTAGCCTCTTAAAGATAACGGGCTCTGTCCATAATCACAATCTGAGACCCTTTGTCTGCTGGTTTTATTACAATGGTCTGATTTCCACTCAACTGCTGGAGATGTAATTGTTGTTTGGTTAGATTCAAATTTGTGGCTGGTTTGGGCCTATGTTTTAAGAAAGAATTCAAATCGTTCCTAATAAGAGATTGTATTGAACCAGAGACTGATTCTAATTTGGGATCCCAGGTAGAGGGATTTGTGAAAGGTATATGAGGGAAATCAGTCTCATAATTAAAATGATCTAATCATTTTTAGGGTTAGGGTCAGGGTCAGGTTCAGGGTCAGGGATAGGGTCAGGGTTAGGCTCAGGGTCAGGGATAGGGTTAAGGACAGGGTTAGGGTTAGGGTTAGGGTTAGGGCTGGGTCAGTGTCAAGGCCCGGGCCAGGGCCAGGGTTGTAGTTATGGTTGGGTTAGAGTCAGAGTCTGAGTCAGGGTTAGATTAGGGGACTGTTGCCAACACATAAATGTGTTGGATTATGCACAGGCACAGGTCAAAGTCACTCAAACTCTGTCGTTGATTCGGATTAGGGTCAGGGTCAAGATTGTTGTTAAGGTCCAGGTTAGGGTTGGGATTAGGGCTGGGTCAGTGTCAAGGCCCGGGCCAGGGCCAGGGTTGTAGTTATGGTTGGGTTAGGGTTAGGGTCAGGGTTAGAATTAGGGTTAAGTTTAGGGTTAGAGTTGGGGTTAGGGTTAGGGTTGAGGTTAGGGTTAAGTTTAGGATTGGGGTTGAGGTCCAGGTTAAGGGTCAGGGTCAGTGACAGGGTCAGGGTCAGGAACAGGGTTAGGGTCAGAGTCAGGGTCAGGGTCAGGGTCAGGGTCAGGGTCAGGGTCAGAGTTAGGGTTAGTGTCAGAGTCAGGGTCAGGGTCAGAGTTAGGGTTAGGTTTAGGGTCAGGGTCAGGGTTAACTCGTGTCCTAGGCCTGTCTGCACATCTGGGTTGTCATGGCGTTGCTAAGGGAAGTGTTAACACCAGAAAGAAAATAATATTATTTACACTAATGTTCTATTACACTGTTCTATTACACTAATGTTCTATTACACTGTTCTATTACACTAATGTTCTATTACACTGATGTTCTATTACACTGTTCTATTACACTAATGTTCTATTACACTGTTCTATTACACTAATGCTCTACTACACTGTTTTATTACACTAATGCTCTATTACACTAATGCTCTATTACACTAATGTTCTATTACACTGTTCTATTACACTAATGCTCTATTACACTGTTCTATTACACTAATGTTCTATTACACTGATGTTCTATTACACTGTTCTATTACACTAATGTTCTATTACACTAATGTTCTATTACACTAATGTTCTATTACACTAATGTTCTATTATACTAATGTTCTATTATACTAATGTTCTATTACACTGATGTTCTATTACACTAATGTTCTATTACACTAATGTTCTATTACACTAATGTTCTATTACACTGATGTTCTATTACACTAATGTTCTATTACACTAATGTTCTACTACACTGTTCTATTACACTAATGTTCTATTACACTGATGCTCTATTACACTAATGTTCTATTACACTGTTCTATTACACTAATGCTCTATTACACTGTTCTATTACCCTAATGTTATATTACACTGTTCTATTACACTGTTCTATTACACTAATGCTCTATTACACTGTTCTATTACCCTAATGTTATATTACACTGTTCTATTACACTGTTCTATTACACTAATGTTCTATTACACTGTTCTATTACACTAATGTTCTATTACACTGTTCTATTACACTGTTCTATTACACTAATGTTCTATTACACTGTTCTATTACACTAATGTTCTATTACACTGTTCTATTACACTAATGTTCTATTACACTAATGTTCTATTATACTAATGTTCTATTACACTAATGCTCTATTACACTGATGTTCTATTACACTGATGTTCTATTACACTGATGTTCTATTACACTGTTCCATTATAAAAGATCTGTGATGTTATAAAGAATATTTCAGGTTCAAATTCTGTGTTATTAGGATACAGTGGAAAGAGAGAGAACCAAGACAGACAGTGAAACCAAGTAACAGTTTTCCTTCCTTCTGAAACCTGACACCTCCTCAGAATTGTAGTGATTTCATTGGATCAGAGATCCGTTGTTGTCGTGACTACCTTGAGGGTGGCGGGGGCATCAACTGTGGGAAATAAACCAACCTTAATAAACTACTACTCATCAACGGTGTGTTTTTGCCAGACAACTATTGTACATTTCTGAACGAGAATGGGCATCCAATATGATCAAATGGCCAGCTCACATCTATCTGCCTTTTGATGTGAAGTTGAACACACACATACTCCAACCACACACACCACACACACACACACCCTATGGCTTATGTGAAGTTGTCAACCCACCCAGAAGGGCAAAATACATGCTTGTTGCTAACTGGCTGGATTCTAATCTCTCTGTTGTTGTAATACTAGTACATGACCACCAGGTGGTGCCCCCATCTGAGGGTTAGAAGTCTGGGGATAGAGGTCTGGGGGACAGAGGTCTGGGGGACAGAGGTCTGGGGGCTAGGGGTCTGGGGGTTATGGGTCTGGGGGCTAGGGGTCTGGGGGCTAGAGGTCTGGGGGCTAGGGGTCTGGGGGTTATGGGTCTGGGGGTTATGGGTCTGGGGGCTAGAGGTCTGGGGGCTAGGGGTCTGGGGGCTACGGGTCTGGGGGTCAGAGGTACTGCAGGGGACAGGTGAAGTCTTCTCATGAGAGCCATGCCTCCCATGGCAGGGAGCGGTACTGCAGGGGACAGGTGACGTCTTCTCATGAGAGCCATGCCTCCCATGGCAGGGAGCGGTACTGCAGGGGACAGGTGAAGTCTTCTCATGAGAGCCATGCCTCCCATGGCAGGGAGCGGTACTGCAGGGGACAGGTGACATCTTCTCATGAGAGCCATGCCTCCCATGGCAGGGAGCGGTACTGCAGGGGACAGGTGAAGTCTTCTCATGAGAGCCAAGCCTCCCATGGCAGGGAGCGGTACTGCAGGGGACAGGTGACGTCTTTTCATGAGAGCCATGCCTCCCATGGCAGGGAGCGGTACTGCAGGGGACAGGTGAAGTCTTCTCATGAGAGCCATGCCTCCCATGGCAGGGAGCGGTACTGCAGGGGACAGGTGAAGTCTTCTCATGAGAGCCATGCCTCCCATGGCAGGGAGCGGTACTGCAGTGGACAGGTGAAGTCTTCTCATGAGAGCCATGCCTCCCATGGCAGGGAGAGGTACTGCAGGAGACAGGTGAAGTCTTCTCATGAGAGCCATGCCTCCCATGGCAGGGAGAGGTACTGCAGGAGACAGGTGAAGTCTTCTCATGAGAGCCACGCCTCCCATGGCAGGGAGCGGTACTGCAGGGGACAGGTGAAGTCTTCTCATGAGAGCCACGCCTCCCATGGCAGGGAGCGGTACTGCAGGGGACAGGTGAAGTCTTCTCATGAGAGCCACGCCTCCCATGGCAGGGAGCGGTACTGCAGGGGACAGGTGAAGTCTTCTCATGAGAGCCATGCCTCCCACAGCCCACAGACAGAGAGGGGAAAAGCAGCCTGCACCTTGGCTGCCCCTCACAATGTCACATGATGCATAGATATTACTGTACTAGATGATTACTATATAAAAATGAAGGAATACATGGAAAGTGAAATTCAGAACATGTACAGCGCCTTCTGAAGGTATTCAGACCCCTTCACTTTTTACACATTTTCTTGTGTTATAGACTCAATTTAAAATGGATTCAATTAAAATAATTTGCCATCAATCCACACACAATACCCCAGAATGACAAAGCGAAAACACCATTTTTGAAATTTCTTCATTTATTAAAACTGAAATACAGAAATACCTCATGTACAGAAGTATTCAGACCTTTTGCTATGACACTCTTAAAATGAGCTAAAATGCAAAAATGTCATCAACAAGTCACTCAATAAGTTGAATAAAGTCTATCTTAATCCAAGGATAATAGTTCATGTCATTTTGGATTAAATATCTTTGTTTTTATGGGGTCTCAGATTTGCATAGGAATCAATTACACACTGTGTTGATTAGGATGTTCTGAAGACACTGTCCAGAGACAGAGAAGGAGAGCTGTCTTCACATCCACTCCCTGCTATCGTACACACAGCAACGTAATCCAGCATCACAACTCAAACACCCAATCTAACCAACTCTTATATACATACAGACACTCTCTCCTGTGTTATTCTCAGAGTTCATCATCAGTCTGATTTGATCATCTAATCATTCATCTGGATTGTTTCACTGTCAGTTGCATATCCATCAAAAAAAGTAAAAAACATGTAAGCTTCTGTTTTTTGTCACTCAATTACAATCTATTTCACTATTAGATGCATTTTATTGAATTTAATAATACATATATATATATACAGTAAAAATAATATAACTACACACTACACACAATGCACAACACCCTACACCCTACACACTAAACACTACACCCTACACAGTAAACAATAAACACTACATCCTACACACTAGACCCTACACACTATGCACTACGCACTACACCCTACACCCTACACACTGGGAGAGGGAACATCTGTACATCCAACATCTCAGTGAAAACACACCACTGTCCAACTGCATCATGTTATGATCCGTCATCTTTGAGCCTTTGGTGTTCAGTGTGATCTCCCTGAGACTAGTTTACACAGGGTCACTGAACAGCCCTCGTCCCAAAGATAAAACCCTGGGTAGAGCGGCTCAGTGAATGTGGAGTGGAATGTGTGCAGGAGGGTCCGTGTGTCAGAGGAGACGCTGTAGAAGGACAGAGTGCCGGCCGGCCAGTCCAGATACACTCCTACTCTGTGGGAGCCAGAGGAGGAGACAGGTATGTCAGTCTTATTATTATTGTGTATGGCAGAGTATTTGTCATCAGAGCAGAACAGACTCCAGGACTTGTCATTGTATCCCAACCCACAGTCATGACCCACTCCTCTCCTGCTGATTCCTTTATATGTCACTCCTATATAAGCCACTCTCCCACTCCACTCTACCTCCCAGTAACAGCGCCCAGTCAGACCCTCTCTACACAGCACCTGGTGCCAGCGCTCAAATCTCTCTGGGTGATCAGGATACGGCTGCTTCTCTCTCCCCCCTGTCACCTTTCTGTTCTCCTCAGACAGAGAGAGGTTTCTCTGTGCCGTGTTTGGGTCCAGTGTGAGCTCACAGGCATCTGATTGAGAGGACAGAAATAATCATCAAATCAATACAATTGAATAACTTACAATATTCACAATGTGATCTTGTTATGGCAACATTATTTTTATTTTTTTCACAAAATATGACTTATTTATTTGAAATGTTTTACAAGGGATACAACTAATTCACATTTACTAATATTTTAGATTTACATATGAATACAATACTGGTGCTCTGTTTGAACTCTGCTGTACCCTGGTTCTTGAGTAATATCACAGTCCTATTCTCTACAGCGGTGGTGACTTACATTTGATCAGCCCAGGTTTGAGCCTGCACTCTCCACCATGGTCCACACTATATCAACCACAGAAGAACCCACAGAGGTTGAATGACACACTCACAATCATGTGGAAAATAGATACAGTGCATTAATCTCATTGATACGTCCAGCCACATATTCGGCCTTTACCTGAGTGTCTGTAGTTTACAGAGTGGATCTTTCTGTACAGCAGAGAGCAGCGCCAGTCCTGAGTCTCCTGGGTGATTGTAGCTGAGGTCCAGCTCTCTCAGGTGGGAGGGATTAGACCTCAGAGCTGAAGCCAGAGAAACACAGCCTTCCTCTGGGACTCCACAGCCTGACAACCTGGGGAAATAGTGTCACTCCATCTGATATCAAGAATCTGATTATTCCTCTCTAATGTACATGTGCAGCTTTAAATCCTCTTCATTTGGCAGTTGAAAGGCCACATGTGAATGAGGAATACAAATAAATACATGCAGCCAAACCATCACTGTGGTGTAAGAATTCAAGAGTGAGAGTTATAGTTGCTCTCAACAGGGGAGCAAGCAATATGTTAGATTGGTTAGTGAATTATTGTGGAGCCCCATCAGCTGATCTCAGGCCAGATTGGTGAGGAATTGTCGAAAGAAACGTTATTGAGAGAGTGAACCCCCCCCCCCCCCCTACCCCACCACACACACACACACACACACACACGCACACGCACACGCACACACACACACACACACACACACACACATTATATAGTAATTGATTGGAAGATAATGTACACTGTCTGTCTCAATCATTGAGCCTTTCTGTTCAAGTATGATTGATTCCATAGAATGATAATGTAACACACTTAGGAAT
>NC_139654.1:4210000-4250000 GCF_951799395.1 Argentina silus | reverse complement strand
CACCTGCATCTCCACCTCCACCTGCACGTCCACCTGCATCTCCACCTCCACCTCCACCTGCATCTCCACCTCCACCTGCATCTCCACCTCCACCTGCACCTCTATCACTACCTCTACCTCCATCACTACCTCCACTTCCACCTCACCCTCCAACTCCACCTGCATCTCCACCTCCACCTCTATCACTACCTCTACCTCCACCTTTATCACTACCTCCACCTCCACCTCTACGTCCACCTCCACCTGCATCTCCACCTGCACCTACACCTCCACCTGCATCTCCACTTCCACCTCCACCTCACCCTCCAACTCCACCTCTACGTCCACCTCCACCTGCATGTGCACCTCCACCTCCACCTGCACCTCCACCTGCATCTCCACCTCCACCTCCACCTGCACCTCCACCTGCATCTCCACCTCCACCTGCACCTCCACCTGCATCTCCACCTCCACCTGCACCTCTATCACTACCTCTACCTCCGCCTCTATCACTACCTTCACCTCTACCTTTACCTCCACCTGCATCTCCACCTCCACCTGCACCTCCACCTGCACCTCTATCACTACCTCTACCTCCACCTCCACCTCTATCACTACCTCCACCTCCACCTCACCTTCCAACTCCACCTCCACCTGCATCTCCACCTCCACCTGCACCTCTATCACTACCTCTACCTCCACCTCTATCACTACCTCCACCTCCACCTCTACCTCCACGTCCACCTCCACCTCCACCTCCACCTCCACCTGCATCTCCACCTCCACCTCTATCACTACCTCTACCTCTGTCACTACCTCTACCTCCACCTGCAACTCCACCTCACCCTCCACCGTAACCTCACCCTCGACCTCCAGCTCGACCTCCAGCTCGACCTCCAACTCCAACTCCACCTCCAACTCCAACTCCAACTCCAACTCCAACTCCACCTCCAACTCCAACTCCACCTCCAACTCCAACTCCAACTCCACCTCCAACTCCAACTCCACCTCCAACTCCAACTCCAACACCACCTCCAGTGGTCTTCATGTCTCTGCCCAGGCTGCTGTGTAGTTTACTGGTGGTGTTCCCCTACCTGCTGGTGACCATCGTACTGGTGGTGAAATGCTGCAGGGCTCCAGGTAAGAACCCTCTGCCCTCTACACCTACAGCTAGCTGACCCTCCTAAACACTCCCCTGTCTACACTACAGCTAGCTGACCCTCCTAAACACTCCCCTGTCTACACTACACTACAGCTAGCTGACCCTCCTAAACACTCCCCTGTCTACACTACACTACAGCTAGCTGACCCTCCTAAACACTCCCCTGTCTACACTACACTATAGCTAACTGACCCTCCTAAACACTCCCCTGTCTACACCTACACTACAGCTAGCTGACCCTCCTAAACACTCCCCTGTCTACACTACACTACAGCTAGCTGACCCTCCTAAACACTCCCCTGTCTACACTACACTACAGCTAGCTGACCCTCCTAAACACTCCCCTGTCTACACTACAGCTAGCTGACCCTCCTAAACACTCCCCTGTCTACACTACACTACAGCTAGCTGACCCTCCTAAACACTCCCCTGTCTACACTACACTACAGCTAGCTGACCATCCTAAACACTCCCCTGTCTACACTACACTACAGCTCGCTGACCCTCCTAAGGGTCATTGAACACTGCCCTCTGGTGTCAGAATGGGAACACTGCCCTCTGGTGTCAGAATGGGAACACTGCCCTCTGGTGTCAGAATGGGAACACTGCCCTCTGGTGTCAGAATGGGAACACTGCCCTCTGCTGTCAGAATGGGAACACTGCCCTCTGGTTTCAGAATGGGAACACTGCCCTCTGGTGTCAGAATGGGAACACTGCCCTCTGCTGTCAGAATGGGAACACTGCCCTCTGGTGTTAGAATGGGAACGTTGCCTCTGGTTGTGTGAATATGACCAGAGATTGTATAAACTAGAGATACGCCTCTCCCTTGATTCACTGTTGGTTCTGACAGAGACGGGGAAGATGGCGCCTGTCCCATGTGGGGATACATTTCTGACCAATCACCACGCAGTTATAGATTAGCGTTACTGACAGCTGTCCTTGCTAGGTTCGCGTTGCTAGGATCACGTATATTATTTTATAGCCCGGTTCTAACTGGTAATTAGCCAGTATTTACTAAGAAACTCTGAGGTAACTATGTGGTAACAAGGGCTTCTGCTGCCTCAGTGAGTTCATCACCATGGTAACTACCTGGTCTTGAATGACACACAGAGAGGCTTGAGTCAGTCAATCGAAAAGAAACAGCGTTTAATTGAATATCACATTTTATTTAATATCAGTAATGATACAAAATCATGTTATTTTATTCCTGTGTTGAACAGCTCAGCCTGATGAAGAGAAGCCAAGCAATGATGTCATCATGATGTCAGATTTGGATCCTCAGGAGTAACTGAACGTCCAGCAACAAGACATGAAAGCTATTTTAGCTCAGCTTTAAAGGGGCAATCTGGGATTGGTACATCCATGTTGGGACTCATAAATGAATGATATACAGGATAGCCATTGAGTCTTGAGGAATATGACTTATAAATGCCTCATGAATTGACTTCAACTGACCCCAAAATATGAATCAGAACCCAAAATATCAGGTTGTTTTACTTGTTGTAAACAATGTCATTGTTAACAAACACTTTACAGCTTCATAACATGAAGTTAACATGTTAAAACCATCATAAAGTGAACATGTTAAAACCATCATGAAGTTAACATGGTTAAAACCATTTAAAATCTCATGGATGGTCAGTTATTTCAACCATCGCTCCGTCTCTGAATTTGAGAGGTTACATTTCTCTAGCCCCATCCCTCAGCCGGTGGGGAGACCGCTTTGTTGTTGTTTGAATCCCAGATTGCCCCTTTAAGAAAATGAATGTTGTTTTATCATAGAAAAAGGGTTTGATGCTTTTTATATTTCGAAGGATGTTTTCTGCTTTGTAAGGTTAGACTAAGGTCTAAGGTTAGCTTTGCTTGAATAAAACCAATGTTAGCATAGAACAACAATGTTATTTACTTATGCTTTTACTTGTATTCAGAAATATTTTTGCTTCATCGGTTGTTTCCTTATTTTGATATGCATTGATTTTTCATTATATTATATTATAAGGACATCTTTTCTTTTGAATTTTGAAATATGTTTTGCTTTTTAGAGGTATTTTCCAAAATCTTCTTTTTCCATTGGTGTTAGTCATTAAACCGGCCGATAAGACATTCCTTCTTTCTGCTTGGAGCTGGAATGTTGTTTCACATCATTAGTTTAATGTGTTTTTAACATATGCAATTACATGTTTTGAAGGCACCCTGCAAAAAAGCTTGTTACTCTCTGTACCAGACTGTGTTTACCAGACCGTGTTTACCAGACTGTACCAGATCGTTGTTGGGAAATTATTTTTATAAATAGAGTTTATTTTTGCTAAATGAAAAATACATTACTGCAGTGTGCTAAATTTACTAATGTGGTGGCCTGTTGATAAATGAGAGATGGATCAAGCAGTAGTCCCATGGTACGTTGGATTAATACATGGAGACGTCAAGCCAGGCCATCAAGATGGATGTTGCAACACATGTTTACACAAAAAGCTGTAGTGGAAAAGTACCAGACTAGGGAGGGACAAACCAGAGCAGGTGTGTTATCTCTCTAGCAGGGCGCTGTCTCCGCTGACGGGACCAATCGTGTGCCAAGGGGCCGGGACCAGCCCGTGCACCGACAAGGGAGAGCCAAGTCTAAACCACGGCTTCTCCCCAACCAAACAGCCAATCACATCATTTGTGTTACTGCTTTACGTGACTGTTAGAATCCATCCATTTTTAGAGGGTTGGTTACAGATTAACAGCTTGCTGACTGCGATTTTCCTTGCCAAAAGTGGTCCTTGTACAAGCCTGAAATTTTGACATCAATAAAATAGCTAAAAGTAAGAAGTTGTGTGTCTTATCCTTAAAAAAAAGAACACGCTCTGACACCATGTTGACCAGACCATGCGGTGACATCATATCGCTGAGTCTACCTTTAACTGAATCTTATCTCGGTGTCTGGGGTTTCTGAAGGGATGCTTTCCTCTGTCTGTGTTCATTGCATCGATCGATCAGGGCGGGAAATATGGATATGAACATGCAACGCAACAGTGGCCTTCATGTTTGCAGTGAAAGTTTGAGAGTATCGATTGGAAGATGAGGAAATGGATTGACTTTCAAAGAGTAGGAAGTAAAATGCAGAAGGAAACTTTGATTGGATGCTAACTGGTATTGAATGAAGGTTGCTGTTATGATGTGAAGTTTATGATGATGGTATGAGGGTTGACAAGACATTATTATAATAACAGTAGCTGGTTTAATGTAAGTACTTATCTATCAATCATGGGGGCAGGCAAGTTAAATCCAAACTTGAATTTGCACATTGAAAGTCTGAGAATACAAACTAAAATATGAAGGAATGTTTGGCATTGAAAGAATATGAACTAAGTAAGAATATTTGGTGTTTAAGAACATTTTAAATTAAGTTTGAGATGTCAAAAGAATGAGGTCACCCGGTAAAAAGGCATCATCAGGAAGAGAATACTATTCCATTGTTTGCTTCGGACAATGAAGATTTAGATTTAAGTAAAAAGGCAAGTGATTGAATGTTTTAATGATAATGCTTAAAAACCTACTGCTAAGAGTAATAGTCTGATATATATATATATATATATATGATAACTGTGTGTTAATCAGTAATTCAGAACAGTAAAAGACCGTTCTGACTATATGTGTAACTTTAACCAACATGTGGAAGCCTGTTTGTGTTAAGGTTAGGGTTAGGTTAGGTTAAGGTTAGGTTAAGGTTAGGTTAGGTTAGGTTAGGTTAGGTTAGGGTGGTGTTGTGGTGTTGTGTATCTGAGTTCCCTGAAGCACCCGGCCGGCCAGCAGGCCAAGTGGACCAGCTCAAACTCAAGTCATTTTCTCTTCTCTCTGTTGTCTGTAATAAAGGCTTTATAAAGGGAACTCCTGCTGTCATCTCCATTAATCAAAATGTACTACAGGTTTATTTTACAACAATATGACTTGTTGAACGGACTTTGCAGTTTGTAATTCCACCTGAGAAATAAAAGCTATTCTATTCTACGAGTTCAGGCATATGGGCAAACTACACATGAACGTTACTAACTAGCACAGGCTAACTACACATTAATGTTTCTACTAGCACAGGCTAACTACACATTAATGTTTCTACTAGCACAGGCTAACTACATGTTTCTACTAGCACAGACTAACTACATGTTTCTACTAGCACAGGCTAACTACATGTTTCTACTAGCACAGGCTAACTACACATTAATGTTTCTACTAGCACAGGCTAACTACACATTAATGTTCCTACTAGCACAGGCTAACTACACATTAATGTTTCTACTAGCACAGGCTAACTACACATTAATGTTTCTACTAGCACAGGCTAACTACACATTAATGTTTCTACTAGCACAGGCTAACTACACATTCATGTTTCTACTAACACAGGCTAACTACATGTTTCTACTAGCACAGGCTAACTACACATTCATGTTTCTACTAACACAGGCTAACTACATGTTTCTACTAGCACAGGCTAACTACATGTTTCTACTAGCACAGGCTAACTACATGTTTCTACTGGCACAGGCTAACTACATGTTTCTACTAGCACAGGCTAACTACACATTAATGTTTCTACTAACACAGGCTAACTGCATGTTTCTACTAGCACAGGCTAACTAAATTTTTCTCCTGGCACAGGCTAACTACATATTACTACTAGCACAGGCTAACTACATGTTTCTACTGGCACAGGCTAACTACATGTTTCTACTAGCACAGGCTAACTACACATTAATGTTTCTACTAACACAGGCTAACTACATGTTTCTACTAGCACAGGCTAACTACACATTCATGTTCTTACTAGCACAGGCTAACGACATGTTTCTACTACCACAGACTAACTACATGTTTCTACTAGCACAGACTAACTACATGTTTCTACTAGCACAGACTAACTACATGTTTCAACTGGCACAGGCTAACTACATGTTTCAACAAGCACAGGCTAACTACACATTAATGTTTCTACTAGCACAGGCTAACTACACATTAATGTTTCTACTAGCACATGCTAACTACATGTTTCTACTAGCACAGACTAACTACATGTTTCTACTAGCACATGCTAACTACATGTTTCTACTAGCACAGACTAACTACATGTTTCTAATAGCACATGCTAACTACACATTAATGTTTCTACTAGCACAGGCTAACTACATGTTTCTACTAGCACAGGCTAACTACATGTTTCTGTTAGCAACAGTCAGTCACACTGCTACTGTATGAACTAGCTACTGTCGTTCATACAGTAGCAGTGTGATTGACTGTAGCTAGTTCATACAGTAGCATTGGGACTGTAGCTAGTTCATATAGTAGCAGTGTGATTGACTGTAGCTAGTTTATACAGTAGCAGTGTGATTGACTTTAGCTAGTTCATATAGTAGCAGTGTGATTGACTGTAGCTAGTTTATACAGTAGCAGTGTGATTGACTGTAGCTAGTTCATACGGTAGCAGTGTGATTGACTGTAGCTAGCTCATACAGTAGCAGTGTGAATGACTGTAGCTAGTTTATACAGTAGCAATGTGATTGACTGTAGCTAGTTCATACAGTAGCAGTGTGATTGACTGTAGCTAGTTCTTACAGTAGCAGTGTGATTGACTGTAGCTAGTTCATACAGTAGCCGTGTGATTGACTGTAGCTACCTCTAAGATGCTCTGCACATCGTGGACATCCTCAAGGATGAGTGGCACATCCTCCACGACCACACCCTGCTCAACGTCCACCAACAGCACAGCCAAGGCCTCCACCAAGTCCAAAACGTACATGCCTTGCCAAAATGCACGGAGTTGGCTAGCAAGCTAGCTAGTTCAAGCTAAAGGTAACTCTTAGCAATGCCCATAGACACTGTCAACGGGTTACTTAGCCACCTAGCAGCTAACAATGCTATCATTGCTTCTAACTGGCAAAATAATCATTGTACACACAATTTGTGAGATATGTGTCTACTGTAAAATGTAATTAAATGTCACATACCCTCTTCGAAGTCGCTGTCGCTTTCCTCTTCACGATCGCGGACTGGGGGCAGACGTTTCTACCACAGGTTGTTGTTCTTGTTTTCTTTTTTGCAGGGCTCACGTTGGGAGGACAGCGACTTCGAAAGCGGGTATGTGATGTTTAAGTACATTTTACAGCAGTAGACACATAGTCAACAAATGTGTCTTTATAATGGCATGACACTTTGTCAGTTGGTAGCAATGGTAGCATTGTTAGCTTTAGCTTGAACTAGCTAGCTTGCTAGTCACCTCCATGCATTTTGGACTTGTGCTGTGTTGTTTCACAACAAATATTGAGTGGTTCAGAGAGAGTCTAACTATTGTTATTGCTCATACTTATTCTTCTTTTTCTTATCATTATTATTGACCGGTATACTCCTGCCAGAATCAATAGACCTATGTAGGCTTGGAGGTCTGCCCGGTCCAATTCTCTCCACTTGTCCCCAAACACACGCCTCCCCTCCAAGTTTGTCATGTCCAGTAAAGTTTTCTCAATTGATTCTGGTAAAAAGAGTTGGAAACGTCCTCCTTTGTCTCTGGTTCAATTTCCATCTCCTCTCCATCATCGAAAACATGGTCCAGAGCCTCTCTGACAGACAGTCGCCTTCTCAGTCGCTTGTACATTGTGTTCACAGAGTAAAATGAGAGCAAGGCACAAAGAAGGCTTTATATATGGGGTCTGTGAGAAGATATGAGACATTGTTTAGTCTGGAAGGTGTGGTTCCCGTGGGGGGATGGGCACATACAGTAAGCACAGAAAAAAAGGTTCCCATAACAAACACTAAATTGTTTAGTCTGGGAGGTGCAAAGAGAGAGGTTCTCATAACTAACACCAAATTGTTTGCTTTGAAGGTGTGAGAACCAACCGCCCTCTGTGTGTGTGTGTGTGTGTGTGAGAGTGAGAGTGAGAGTGAGAGTGTGTGCGTGTGCGTGTGTGTGTGTGTAACTGGGCAGATTCACCATATCTCCCTGCCTGGTCCTTGGCTGTAGGTGAACGGAACGAAGGTGAACGTGTCCACGACCGTTGAGGTGGCCTCTGGCGTGTCTGTCAATAGTAGTGACAGGATGGTGGTCGTCCGTCTCAGCATGTACAACACCACCCTCGAGTACAACGGCGACACCCTGGCCATTTGGAAGGTCGGAGTTCGTCCGCTGGATGGCGTCTGTTCGCACGGTGCTTCCAGCGGGGACCCGGCGAAGTGGAAGAACAGCAACTACGGTTCAACAAGGTAAATGTTGTCAGGTTATGATGCAGTAGCAATCCAGGACACACACACACACACACACACACACACACACACACACACAGTCCTGAGTGATGTACTCACCCCCACTTCCAAGTGATATATCCTCGAACCCCGGGCCATGTTGCTCCTGTGTGTGTGTGTGTGTGTGTGTGTGTGTGTGTGTTGCTCCTCCACAGCTGTGCTGCCAACATAACAACTGACATGAGAGCCAACTGCACTGAGAAGGTCAACCAGCTGTGTGGCGTCATGGCCGATAGCAGCGGCCCCTTCGCCGCCTGCCATAACTCCACCCCCCCAGGGCCGTACGTGGAGGCCTGTGTGTTTGACCTGTGCCGCCACGGCCCGGTGGACCGCACCCTCTGCTCCTCCATGGAGGCCTACGCCATGGACTGCCTGCTCTCTGACGGACAGCTGGACAAGTGGAGGACGCAGGCCAGCTGTCGTAAGTCACATTCTCAATGTTTCCTCTCTATGCATCCATTCTGTTTGGGTCGCCTGTGTGTGTGTGTGTGTGTGTGTGTGTGTGCGGTAGGGTATGTGTGTGTATGTGTGGTATGGGGTGTGTGTGTGTGTGTGTGTGTGTGTGTGCGGTAGGGGGTGTGTGATTTCTAATGTTACTCTGTCTGCTTATCAAACCCTTCTCTCTCTCCTCCTCCTCCTCCTCCTTCTCCCCTCCTCCTCCTCCTCCCCCTCCTCCCCTCCACCTCCTCCTTCCCCCTCCCCTCCACCTCCTCCTCCCCCTCCTTACCTCCACCTCCCCCCCTCCCCTCCACCTCCTCCTCCTCCCCTCCTCCTCCTCCACCTCCCCCTCCTCCTCCTCCCCTCCTCCTCCTCCCCCTCCCTCAGCATCCAGAGACCCCTGCCTGGACATGGACTGTGCTGACCATGAGTTCTGTGGGGAGAGGAACGGTGAATCTGTCTGCCTCTGTCGCCGTAGTTACCTGGACTCTGTCAAGGAGAGGGGTCCTTTTGGTATGTGCATGATCCCCAACCCTGTGTGACCACTCTACTAAATGTGTTTGAACAGTGTGTGTGTGTGTGTGTGTTTTCTTGATTACCTGTATGTGTATATGTGTGTGTGTGTTTTCTTGATTAACCTCTCTCTGTGTATGTGTGTGTGTGTGTGTGTGTGTGTGTGTGTGTGTGTGTGTGTGTGTGTGTGTGTGTGCACGCCTCTCTTTAAAGATCCTTTAACAAGCTGCAGTGGGAGTTCTGCCAGCTTGTCTCTGGAACGCTGTCGTCTGGTTGAGGCAGACTTTGATTACAAGACTCTGCACCTCAACGACCCAAGCTGCATCGGGGTGTTAGAGAAGGGCGTTGTGGTGTACCGCTTCGACAACCACAACCACAGCTGCGGCACTCTGCTCACGGTACCAAAACACACATCAAACATCTATAGATGACCCAGCAAGGCTGGGGTTCTAACCAGGCTGGGGTTCTAACCAGGGGTTCTGGCCAGGCTGGGTTTCTAACCAGGCTGGGGTTCTAACCAGGGCTTCTAGCCAGGCTGGGGTTCTAGCCAGGCTGGGGTTCTAACCAGGCTGGGGTTCTAACCAGGGGTTCTAGCCAGGTCGGGGTTCTAGCCAGGTTGGGGTTCTAGCCAGGCTGGGGTTCGAGCCAGGCTGGGGTTCTAACCAGGCTGGGGGTCAGTGAGTGAAGCCCCTCTCTCCCCTCTCCACAGTCCAACAACACTCACATCATCTACAAGAACTCCGTCCAGAGGAACTACAACTCCTCCATGGCCATCCACCGCATGGACGAGACCAACCTGGACTTCTCTTGCGCCTACACCAAGAACACCTCCCAATCTATGGCCCTGGGCATCAAGGTCAAAGACAGGTGTGTGTATGTGTGTGTGTGTGTGTGTGTGTGTGTGTGTGTGTGTGTGTGTGTGTGTGTGTGAGGTCACCCAGGCCTTTCACTGTGGTAATACATGTGTAATGTGATGCACATTACCGGGAGAGAATACCTTCCAGCCAGAGGAGTTCACAGCGTTAAAACAAGGTCAAGGTTGGTATCGTCAGTGTTGGGGAAGCGACTCTGAACATCCATTTTAACTCAGTTACCAACAACTTTACGAGGCAGGAAGTTGAACGTCACTAAAGCTACCGTTGATGGAAATACAGCTTGTTACTTTGAAAAAACAAACAAACCAGGAAACTACTTCGTCCGACACACTAGGAGGGTTAGCGATAGCGTCTGGTCAGAGGGTTATGGGTGAGGCTAGGCTAAGTGTTATCACTAGGAGAGTTAGCGATAGCGTCTGGTCAGAAGGTTATGGGTGAGGCTAGGCTAAGTGTTATCACTAGGAGAGTTAGCGATAGCGTCTGGTCAGAGGGTTATGGGTGAGGCTAGGCTAAGTGTTATCACTAGGAGAGTTAGCGATAGCGTCTGGTCAGAGGGTTATGGGTGAGGCTAGGCTAAGTGTTATCACTAGGAGGGTTAGCGATAGCGTCTGGTCAGAGGGTTATGGGTGAGGCTAGGCTACGTGTTATCACTAGGAGGGTTAGCGATAGCGTCTGGTCAGAGGGTTATGGGTGAGGCTAGGCTACGTGTTATCACTAGGAGGGTTAGCGATAGCGTCTGGTCAGAGGGTTATGGGTGAGGCTAGGCTACGTGTTATCACTAGGAGGGTTAGCGATAGCGTCTGGTCAGAGGGTTATGGGTGAGGCTAGGCTAAGTGTTATCACTAGGAGAGTTAGCGATAGCGTCTGGTCAGAGGGTTATGGGTGAGGCTAGGCTAAGTGTTATCACTAGGAGAGTTAGCGATAGCGTCTGGTCAGAGGGTTATGGGTGAGGCTAGGCTAAGTGTTATCACTAGGAGGGTTAGCGATAGCGTCTGGTCAGAGGGTTATGGGTGAGGCTAGGCTAAGTGTTATCACTAGGAGGGTTAGCGATAGCGTCTGGTCAGAGGGTTATGGGTGAGGCTAGGCTACGTGTTATCACTAGGAGGGTTAGCGATAGTGTTGCAGTCAAACTGGACACGCTGCCCATGAGAACCAGATCCTCATCCACACTCCGAGCCATGGACTGATAGTTTTACTGTTGGTATTTGGAGAGTTTGAGGTTTGTTGACTGTGTGTGTTGGTTCATTTGTTGAAACTCACCAGCTCTGTGAGCAAGAACCTGTCCTCTGGAGAATGGAACTACAAACTCACCATGGCAGCCTTCTACGACGCCGAGTTCAGCCAGCCCCTCAACGACTCAGCAGCCGTCCGATTGGACCAGAAGCTCTACCTGTCCCTAAACACCACCGGATTGGACAGCAAGATCGTCATGGTGACTGACGCCTGCTGGGCCACGCCTGAAAGCTCCTCAAATGCTACTGTGCGCTGGGACATCATCAAGGAAGGGTGAGACACACACACACACACACACACACACACACACACACTGTCAGACACATAGTTGGGTACACATTGGCTGCTCTGACACATGTGTCCTGTGTGTCCATGTCCCAGGTGTGCCAACCCTGCCGACAGCACGGTGAACATTCTGACCAACGGTGACTCCTCCGCCACCCGCTTCTCCTTCAGAATGTTCCAGTTCTCTGGCAAATCCTCGGACGTGTTCCTGCACTGCAACATCCACCTGTGTGTGCTGAAGAACGGGAACTGTGCCCCGGTAGGCCAGGAGCCATCACTCCTCACACACACACACACACACACACAGACACAGTGTCCTCTCACTGACTGTCTCTCTCCCACAGACATGTTCCGGGGTGAAGAATAGAAGGAGACGGCGATCTCTGCAGCAGCACAGCCACAGCTTCATCACCATGGCGATGAGCGCCATCAATTAGGTAAGAGTGTGTTAGATAGCTGTTAAACACATCAGCTCACCGCATCATATGATACAGCAGTCTGCAGCTCTGTTACACATGCCCGTCTGAATCCTGGTTGTGTGTGTCGGTCCTCAGGTTGCCTTTGTGTTGAATGAAGTGACACGTTGTCATTCTGGAAGGTGTCCTGTCCAGGACTGTAGCCGCTTGACCTCTGACCCGGAGGCAGTTCTGGAGCCAGGATGTCCCTGACCTTCGCCTGACCCTGACCAAGAGCCGCGTCCTAATAGGGTAGAAGATGTGTGGTCCAATCCGCTCTCTGCTCCATCTAGTGGACAAACCTGTCTGTAAACTGCCTCATCTTTAATACACTGTTTAACAGACTGTGTTTACCATACTGTGTTTAGAAGACCGTGTTTACCCGACCACACTCTCTATCCGTTGTTAAAGGTAGACTCAGCGATATGACGTAACCTGTGAATATTGGCAGAGATCGTTGAAGCCTAAGGCAAGACAATTCCCTCGCCAGCCCGTTTGTCACATGGCCATCTGCCACTGCCGTGCTCGTGCACCAATGGAATCCATCATTAGTGAAACGTCCGTTGCTCGGATGAATCTGAAACATCGCTGAAGTCAACCAACGTCCCGCGGTGACGTCATATCGCTGAGTCTACCTTTAACTGAATCTTATATCGGTGTCTGGGATTTCTGAAGGGATGCTTTTCTGTGTCTGTGTTCTTTGTGTCGATCAATCAGGGTGGGAAATATGTATATGAACATGCAACGCAACAGTGGCCTTCATGTTTGCAGTGAAAGTTTGAGAGTATCGATTGGAAGATGAAGAAATGGATTGACTTTCAAAGAGTAGGAAGTAAAATGCAGAAGGAGACTTTGATTGGATGCTAACTGGTATTGAATGAAGGTTGCTGTTATGATGTGAAGTTTATGATGATGGTGTGAGGGTTGACAAGACATTATTATAATAATAGTAGCTGGTTTAATGTAAGCACTAATCTATCAATCATGGGGGCAGGCAAGTTAAATCCAAACTTGAATTTGCACATTGAATGTCTGAGAATACATACTAAAATATGAAGGAATGTTTGGCATTGAAAGAATATGAACTAAGTAAGAATATTTGGTGTTTAAGAACATTTTAAATTAAGTTTGAGATGTCAAAAGAATGAGGTCACCCGGTAAAAAGGCATCATCAGGAAGAGAATACTATTCCATTGTTTGCTTCGGACAATGAAGATTTAGATTTAAGTAAAAAGGCAAGTGATTGAATGTTTTAATGATAATGCTTAAAAACCTACTGCTAAGAGTAATAGTCTGATATATATATATATATATATATATATATATATATATATATATATATATATATGATAACTGTGTGTTAATCAGTAATTCAGAACAGTAAAAGACCGTTCTGACTATATGTGTAACTTTAACAAACATGTGGAAGCCTGTTTGTGTTAAGGTTAGGGTTAGGTTAGGTTAAGGTTAGGTTAAGGTTAGGTTAGGTTAGGGTGGTGTTGTGGTGTTGTGTATCTGAGTTCCCTGAAGCACCCGGCCGGCCAGCAGGCCAAGTGGACCAGCTCAAACTCAAGTCATTTTCTCTTCTCTCTGTTGTCTGTAATAAAGGCTTTATAAAGGGAACTCCTGCTGTCATCTCCATTAATCAAAATGTACTACAGGTTTATTTTACAACAATATGACTTGTTGAACGGACTTTGCAGCAAGGATAGACGTTTGTAATTCCACCTGAGAAAAAAAAAGCTATTCTATTCTACGAGTTCAGGCATATGGGCAAACTACACATGAACGTTACTAACTAGCACAGGCTAACTACACATTAATGTTTCTACTAGCACAGGCTAACTACACATTCATGTTTCTACTAGCACAGGCTAACTACATGTTTCTACTAGCACAGGCTAACTACACATTCATGTTTCTACTAACACAGGCTAACTACATGTTTCTAATAGCACAGGCTAACTACATGTTTCTACTAGTACAGACTAACTACATGTTTCTACTAGCACAGGCTAACTACACATTCATGTTTCTACTAGCACAGACTAACTACATGTTTCTACTAGCACAGACTAACTACATGTTTCTACTAGCACATGCTAACTACACATTAATGTTTCTACTAGCACAGGCTAACTACACATTCATGTTTCTACTAGCACAGGCTAACTACATGTTTCTACTAGCACAGGCTAAGTACACATGAACTAGCCTAGTCCTGGACTAAATCACACATACATAGGGTTAGGTTAGATATATATATAAACATACGGTTAGGGGTTAGGTTTAATGAAAATCATTTGTTGTACTGTTGCTTCTACTCAATCCATGCATCAGAAGCTGATAATCCATGTCTTCTACCAACCATAACCCCATCAGTCATGACATAGATCAGGAGAGACCAGGATGGAGGTCATGGTTAGACTGCAGGAGAGAAAGAAGGAGGCCTGGGCTGTCCTGAATGAGAGGATGGAGCTACAGTCTAACCCAGGGGTGGGCAAACTTTTTGGCTCAGGGGCCACATTGACTTTTAAAATTTGACAGACGGGCCGGGCCAGCACCAGATGCATACATATCAAACATAAAACATATATCAAAAATGATAAACATATCAAACATAAACATAAAAAATACAGGGTTAATACTTACATTTACTTTTAGCGGGAACAGTGTTGTTGATCACCCTTTTTGACCAGTGCATCGAAGTCTGGTGTTAGTTTTGTTGTGGCAATTCTCAGAACAGATCTGAGGTGTTCATCACTCAACTGGGATCTGTGGGGTGCTTTGTTGGTGTTCATCACGCTAAAAGTCTGTTCACGCACATACGTAGAGCCAAACAACATCCTCTGTGCCATCTTTTGGATGTTTGGAAATTTGGCTGCGCTTAATGAAGCATAAAACTCATCCAGTTTAAGAGAGTTGAACTTCTCCTTTAAGACGGTGTCACATTGGAGATCAATCAGTTCCAACTGCAACTCCTGTGGCGCCGTTTCACTCATACTTTCCCCAAACTTAACCAGCGGACATTAGAGTGGTAAAGCAAGTCCTGGTGATCAGCGTCAGTTTCTTCAAGAAACATAACAAACTGACGATGCTGAAGTCCCCTCGCTCGAATAAAGTTAACAAGTTTTACAACTGGCTACACTACGTGGTCAAGCTGCAATACGGATTTACACAGTGCTTCCTGGTGGATTATGCAGTGTAGGAAAATTACCTCCTGCTCAGGGTTGTCCTCTTTCACCCTCTCCTGGATTCTTTTGAGCAGCCCGACGTTTTTTCCAGTCAGATTTGGCGATCCATCTGTGGTAACGTTGGCGAGTGTACTCCAAGGTAGCTTGTGCCTCTTGATGACCCCCAACACGCTGTCATACAAGTCCTCTTTCCGCGTTTTCCCCCTCAGGGATTCCATGGCCAAAAACTCCTCCGTTATCTCAAAATTGTCATTAATCCCTCTGATAAAAATGACAAGCTGAGCGGTGTCCTTTATGTCATTACTTTCGTCCAGTGCCAAGGAATATAATGTAAATGACTCCGCTTTTTTGTTTAGCTTGCTAGCTAAGTCTTCGTCAATTAGCTCAACACGGCGAGTCACTGTCCTGCGTGATAAGCTCATTTTTTCAAATTTGTTCTTGCTCTCAGGACACAAGATACCTGCTGTCTCAACCATGCACTCTTTGAGAAACTCCCCTTCTGAGAAAGGCTTGCTGGTCTTTGCTAATTTGAATGCCAGCAAATAACTTGCCTTCGTGCTTGATTCTTGAATGGCAGTTTGTCGGATAAAGGTGTTTTGCTGAGCCTGCAAACTAGCTGCCAACCTCAAAGCGGTAGCTGTCCGTTCTTGCGTTGACTGGTTGTTAGCGTAATTAGCATGTTTGGTGGAAAAGTGACGGCTGATGTTGTATTCCTTTAAAACCGCAACGGTTTCTTGGCAAATAAGACATACAGCCTTTGACCGGACTTAAATGAAAAAGTATTTAGTTTCCCATTCCTTATTAAACACTCTGCACTCACTGTCGACTTTTCTTTTCTTTGGCCCACTCATTGTTGCAGATGGGTTCAGAACAGTAGCAGAGTAATAACAGAGAGTAGCCCGGGCTCCGCAAAATCAACTCAATGTATGACTGCCCCTTAGTGCGCTACCTGGTGGAATGCCAGGCATTACAGGACAAGGTCAAATGAATGCAGTTTAGTAATTTAATTAATATTCAACCCTCAAATCTGTACCAATCTTCGGCGGGCCGTATTAAAAAGACAAACGGGCCGGATGTGGCCCGCGGGCCGTAGTTTGCCCACCCCTGGTCTAACCCTAAACCATGGATGAGACGTCTCTCTGTCAGATATATGGTGAAGTCCTTGTTAACAGCCTTAGATGGGATCATCTCAACTGTTCAAAGAAAAAGGAAATAATGATCATGAAAAACTCTCTGCCACTATTGACATTTAACAGCAGCGCCCTCTGCTGGCAATTAATTCCTCTAGAGCAGGGGTGCCCAACCTTTTTTGACCCAAGATCTACTTTTCAAGTCGCCAACCTCCCGAGATCTACCAGTCCAGTGTCAACATCGCAAACCCACACACATCGTTTCCAGCCTGCAGTAACTAACCTCACAACACTTTTTCTTGTTGTCACACAACCACTAGACATCACATCACAAACCCT
Organism: Argentina silus; assembly: GCF_951799395.1. Lineage (NCBI taxonomy): Eukaryota > Metazoa > Chordata > Actinopteri > Argentiniformes > Argentinidae > Argentina > Argentina silus. Next base: position 4,233,125 of record NC_139654.1, on the reverse strand, counting down.
CCCTCTCTCAAACACACACACAGACAAATTCCTCTCACACAGTTGCCAGTTTGCATAGTGTGCTGTAGCACAAACCCGCTCTCTCTCTCACACACACACACACACACACGCCAATCTGCATGATGAGCAATAGCCATAACTGACCTTAATATGAACCAAACAGAAAAATAAACCAGATACAAAACAGGTAGATCTCTGTGTTACGACTCCAGATGAAAACTCGTCTACGTCTAGGGGCGGTAGAGGAGTCGCAACAAAAAGGTAGTACATCAGACTTATTGTAGGAATTAAACAACCACAAACCACAATTCAACTATGTACAGTTATTTGTTTCCTCAGGGAAAACACAACACAAGACACACGCCAAGGAGAAAAGGGAACTTTTTTTGAGCGGTGCCAAAGCAAAGAAATCATAAACAAAAGTGATGTCCTAAACTAGTGCAATAGTAAGCTATACTATCAGGGCTATGCTAAAGTGCTATGCTACACTAGACTAGAACATACATGGGGCGGCACCCACTCCTAACCTGGTGAATTGTAACAGAGGTGAGCCTACGTGTTGGAAATGTAAACCCATGGGTCTCTTACCTATTCACCTTACCCCTATGGCGTACAATTAACAGACAGACAAATTATGAGAAAAACAATAAGTAAACAATGACGTAAATATAACAAAAGAAAACTAGATGTAAACAAGTACGTTGGAGGTTTCGATCAACCAGGCAACAGTGAGTCGACAGCAAACACAAGACTACGGTGAAAATGGGTTGACTCCCGAGGGGAAGTCCAGCGGAGCTTTTAAAGGACACGGACAGCCCTCTGATTGGTCAGGAACAGTGATGACTGATGGGGACGAATGGCCAATTGCTGACGGACACCTGAATGTAGAGTGACAGGGTAAGGGAAAAACAGAAGGAAACACAAAACACAACAAGGATACATGCACATGTAGGAGTGGGAACGTAACACTCTGAGTTTGAAAAAAGGAAATCACTTCCTACCTTAGTGGGAGACCTGACACTGGGAGGAGGAGGCTAGCTTCTCGTAGTCAGGAGTGTAGGAGCTGGTTGCAAGGCGTGTGTGCTCAGCATCATTCTCCTCCAAGTGAGCACGGAAAAGCCTTCTCTGCAGACTCCTGGCCCGAACTGAACACACAATCTTCATTGCAATATCCATCACTTCTTTCATATTTGAAATCTTTCCACACAACGCTTGCTGGTGAATTATACAATGATAATTCAGGATATCTGGGAAAGATTCACTTTCTTTGCAATGAACCCACTGGTGCGGCCCATCATAGCAGGCGCCCCATCAGTTGTGATGGAGATCAGCTTGAAGAGCGGCAGTTTTGTCTCGCTAACAAATCCCATGAAAGCATTAAACATATCCTCACCTCTGGTGTGTCCTTTTAATGGCAAAATGGTGAGTAGCTCTTCCTTGGCGCTCATGTCTTCAAAAACCATCCTGATGAAAACACACAATTGTGCCACATCCACCATATCAGTCGACTCGTCAAATTGGAGGGAAAAGCACTCACGCGTCAATATCCTTCCTCAGTTGCTCCTCCACATCCACAGCCATTCCCTCACATCGCCTTGTAGTCGTATTGCGGGAGAGTTGCACTTCTTTAATGGCCTTCACGATCTCGGTTTTATTTTTAAAGTCGTCAAAAAGGCTATCCGCTGCCTCGAGAAAGGCTTCCTTCACAATATCGCTGTCTTTGAATGGCTTCTTGTGTTTAGCAAGGACGTGACTGACGCGATAGGAAGCAATAGTTGCGGCCTTACCCTGGGTCTTCGGTTTGGTGAAGATTGACTGCCGTGCTGCAAGCTGTGCTTTCAAATCCCGCACTTTTGTGGCGCGTAAAGGCGTTTTTGCAGGGAAATCCCTCTCGTAGCTCCCGGGTACCGTTTTAAAATGCCGCTCCAGATTCCCTTTCTTTGCCAACGCCACCGTTGCATTGCAGATCAAACAAACAGGCTTTGAATGAGAATAAACACAAAAATAATCTTCCTCCCATTCAGGGTGAAAATGGTAGGTCTTGGCTCGTTTCCCCTCAGACATGTTAAAGTTTAGGAGTGCGTAACCGCTCTGATCGCTAGCTGCTAGCTACTGTTGACAGCTGTCAACTTACTATCATGCATGTCTCGCGCTACAGTAGGTTAAACGTGACCTACTTTTTTTTTTTTTGTGGACGTGTTTAAGAGACTGATAGGGTGCGCAGGCAAGGACTCATGATAGGCTGTAGTGTACATTTAATACAAAATATAACACACACACACACACACACACAAAACAAAACATATCCAACGACGCATAACTACAACAAAACAAAACAGTTTACAGTTACACATAAAAAAATCTTTTTTTTTTTCATTTTTTCCTACACCCCTCGTGATCGACTTGGGATCAGGCCGCGGTCTACCAGTAGACCGCGATCGACTGGTTGGGCACTCCTGCTCTAGAGCAGCGGTCCTCAACCTTTTTTGCACCACGGACCAGTTTCATGCAAGACTATTTTTCCACGGACCGGGGGGGAAAGAATCACGCACATAACAAAACACAATAAAGTGCATATTATATAATTTAATTATTCATTTAATTATTACATTTATAATGTAAAAGTGACTCAACTCACCATAATACAGAATCAGTGGGAGCACTGAGCTTGTTTCCCTGCAACGAGACGGTCCCATCTAGGGGTGATGGGAGACAGTGACACCCGAAGTGTCCTTACCGGCAGGCATGATCAACTCTTCACCAATAGTGAAGGGCTTCTTAGCCTTGGCAATGCGGTTAGCCACTAAGAATGATGCTCTCAGTGCAGACACATTTGATGATGTGGTGGCCTTCAATAATTGCTTCTGTCCTTCGTGTTCATGTTTTTTTCTTTAAAAAAAACACCAAAGACTTGTCTTTTAATGCAGGGTGCTTGGTCTCTACGTGGCGAAGCAGTTTTGAAGGCTTCATGGCCTCGTTGGATAGCCGGTCGCCACATATTATACAGAGCGGGCTTGGGGCATGTCAATCACCTGTTGCGATGAACCCGTAATTTAAGTAGGACTCTTAGGTATTTTCTTTTAAATGCAGCTTTCTTTTTTTTTTGGCAGTCTAGGAGTCTTCTGCTGTCTCATCATAGAGTCTTTCCCCCTTTTCAAAGAATCTCTCCAGCAATGTTTGTTTTTTACTAATTTTTGCTGGGTTAGCTTGTGGGCTTCATTTATCGATGCATGGAAAAAAAACTGCGACTGAGAAGTGTGGAAAAGTGGCACAGATGGAAGTGGTCATTTTTCAAACACCCTGCAGACTGCGATAGTCAATAAAATGGAAATAAAATACAAATTAAAATGTTTTTATTTTTTCTGTGCGGCCCGGTACTAAATGATCCACGGCCGAAACTGGTCCGCGGCCCGGTAATTGGGGACTCCTGCTCTAGATTACTGCAAGGAGACAGAGAACGTCCCAGGGTTCGGGTTAGGGTTGGGGTTATGATTAGGGTTTGGGTCAGGTTCAGGGTCAGGGTTAGAGTTAGAGTTAGGGTTAGAGTTTGGGTCAGGGTCAGGGTTAGAGTTAGGGTTAGAGTTTGGGTCAGGGTTAGGGTTAGGGTCAGGGTTAGAGTTAGAGTTAGAGTTAGGGTTAGAGTCAGGGTCAGGGTCAGGGTCAGGGTTAGAGTTAGAGTTAGAGTTAGGGTTAGGGTTAGGGTTAGGGTTAGAGTCAGGGTCAGGGTTAAGATTCAAGATTCAAGATTCAAAGTGTTTATTATCATATGCACAGTAGAAAACATGTTTCCCTGTACAATGAAATTCTTGCTTTGCTGTCCGCAGAATGCCAACCAATGTAAAATATACAATACTAAAGAATATACAATATATACTAAACAAATGTACAAGACAGCAAAATTTAAGGCATAAAATAAAATAGCAGCAATAATAATAATAAAACAGTGCAAATGTAGCAGTGCAATTATGCAAACTGGAAAATTCAGTTATTTGAGGTAGTAAGGTTATATTAATCTCCTATGGGTTGTTTAGGAGTCTGATGGCAGTGGGAAAGAAGGAGTTCTTCAGTCTGGTGGTCCTGCATTTAACACTTCTGTACCTCCGGCCTGAGGGTAGAAGTGTGAACAGTCCGTGCTGGGGGTGGGTGGGGTCCTTGAGGATGGAGGCGGCTCTCCTGTGGACTCTGCGGTGGTAGATGCTCTGCAGAGAGGGCAGTGGAGTCCTGGTGATTTTCTCAGCGTCTCCTAGGCCTGTCTGCACATTTGGGTTGTCATGACGTTGCTAAGGGAAGTGTTAACACTGGAAAGAAAACGTCCCCTTTGGTTCACACTAATGTTCTATTACACTAATGTTCTATTATACTAACGTTCTATTACACTAATGTTCTATTATACTAATGTTCTATTACACTAATGTTCTATTATACTAACGTTCTATTACACTAATGTTCTATTATACTAATGTTCTATTACACTAATGTTCTATTATACTAACGTTCTATTACACTAATGTTCTATTATACTAATGTTCTATTACACTGTTCTATTAAACTAACGTTCTATTACACTGTTCTATTACACTAATGTTCTATTACACTAATGTTCTATTACACTAATGTTCTATTATACTAACGTTCTATTACACTAATGTTCTATTATACTAATGTTCTATTACACTAATGTTCTATTAAACTAACGTTCTATTACACTAATGTTCTATTACACTAATGTTCTATTATACTAATGTTCTATTAAACTAATGTTCTATTATACTAACGTTCTATTACACTAATGTTCTATTACACTAATGTTCTATTAAACTAACGTTCTATTACACTAATGTTCTATTACACTGATGTTCTATTACACTAATGTTCTATTACACTAATGTTCTATTATACTAATGTTCTATTAAACTAATGTTCTATTATACTAACGTTCTATTACACTAATGTTCTATTACACTAATGTTCTATTAAACTAACGTTCTATTACACTAATGTTCTATTACACTGATGTTCTATTACACTAATGTTCTATTACACTGTTCTATTAAACTAATGTTCTTTTACACTAATGTTCTATTACACTAATGTTCTATTACACTAATGTTCTATTATACTGTTCTATTAAACTAATGTTCTATTACCCCTGGATACGATCTAGTGTGCCTAGAAACGAAACTCACTAACTTACCATGTTGTCAAACATGTTGGCACCGAACAGTCCCATAGAAATACATTCCTAACCCTAACAGTCCCATAGAAATACATTCCTATCCCTAACAGTCCCATAGAAATACATTCCTAACCCTAACAGTCCCATAGAAATACATTCCTATCCCTAACAGTCCCATAGAAATACATTCCTAACCCTAACAGTCCCATAGAAATACATTCCTAACCCTAACAGTCCCATAGAAATACATTCCTATCCCTAACAGTCCCATAGAAATACATTCCTATCCCTAACAGTCCCATAGAAATACATTGGAACATTTAAAAATGCATTTTGTTTTTACGCTGCTGAAACAATCCGGAGTGCCAGATGTGTGAAAGGTTCAACCACTGAAGAGGAAATCTTCTCACATGGTTCTGCTTTCCTCCATTGGCCTCATGTGTTGTGCTGTCGACAGTCGACCAACAGATGGCGCCATGCAGCGTGTTTCTGCTCTCTGTCAGTCGCTGGAAAACTGATGGAACAGATTTAATCCACCATCAACTCCATAAGCATTACATACATGACATCACATTACATACATGTGACTTAGCTACTAACCGTAGCTAAGTCTTTCAACTTAACCAAGGTGTCGTCCGCGCTACGCTAACCAGGCTAACCAAGGCTACACGATGCTACGCTAAGGCTACACTACACTATGCTAGCCTCGACAACACCAGACTATGCTATGCTACGCTACGCTACCCGGGTGGCGTGGACCGGGTAGCCCTTGGCCTTGATGATGCCGCAGCTCTTGACGATGATGGCGTAGCGCAGGACCCAGCGGAGGCGCCACGCCACGCCGACGCCGCGTCACAGCGGTCGCGGTCGGGGTCGCCGTGGGACGCCGTTGCTAACGCCGCGCTCTCACGGAGCGCCTCCTGGAAGCCCGCCGACGTGATGAGCTCTGGAAGACGACAGAGAGACAGACAGGTTAGAGAAAGACAGGTTAGGGGGAGAGAGACAGGTCAAAGACAGACAGACAGCTCAGAGGGAGAGGGGGGAGGGAGAGAGAGAGAGACAGGTTAGAGGGGAGACAGACATGTCAAAGACAGACAGATAGACAGACGGGTCAGAGAGAGAGAGACAGCGCCTCCTGGAAGCCCGCCACCGAGATAAGCTCTGGAAGGAGAGAGAGAGAGAGAGAGAGACATGTAACACTTACCTCGAGTTGTAGATAAGTATGCTATGTTAGGACCAGTGACTAGGCTCGTAGGGAGCAGTAGTAGTTAAAACAGTAATAATAGCAAAATAATAATCAGACACACCACAGACCATCAAGTAAGTTTTAAATGCCGGCTTGTTTATACACATTTGTAGAAAAAGTTAGAAGTAGAAAATTGGTACCATAAGACAGTTTACATTACACATACATACATTGAATACTGAAAACAATTGCATCTAAATGCAAATGGGTCAATAATAAACCTCTTCTTTAAGGAATATCAAGAAAAACAAAGTCTCTCAGTTCAAGAAAATATTTCTAAAGTGAAGTCTCGGTTAAAGTTTCTTTTAAAGTTCTATTTGGTTTCTAATTTCAATAGTTAACTATTTTAAGTTCAATGGCTATCTTACTTTTCCATAAGATTATTCTATCTAAGTATCATTAAGATCTTTTAAATCTTCATTAAATCAATATTTTCACTAGGCCTATTTAGAATCAAGTATCAAGTATTAATCTCCTATTTTAGCAATATAAACCAGTGAGCTACTATGTTTAGCGAGTTCAGAAACAAAATCAAAATCAGTTTGGCATTAGCATGAAACCAGTAGGATAACAATAATACCATCAAACATCAATTAAAACATTCACCATTCAACATTAACATCAAGGCTATGAACGTATAGTGAATAACTATCAAGTATCAAGTTAAATGCTAATCAATCTTTTCAGGCAACAATGCAATTCAATCATAGACCGTATGCAACGGTCAACGAATTCAACCTTGCTAGCAACCAGGCGAAACAGTCCAGCGAATGCCACGTGCGAACTTAGTTTTCATTGAGTCCACGCTTACCGCAAATTAAAGTCCAAACGAATCCTCTTGCAACGAAATAACGAAGGCTTTACACAGTCCTACCGCAAATCCGATGAAAGAGTCCTTGTTCTTCTCCAGAATGTAGATGAATCTTGTGGATGCAACGTGATGATGATCCGATGGTTCTTCTCAAGAATGTAGGAGGCTCGCCAGCGGGAGCGTGGCTCCGGATAAGACACGGTTTTACTCTCTTATATAATGTCTAAATAAACCACAGTCTACCTTTGCAGACAGAATACAACATAAAACACTTTCAAATCAAAGAAAATAAACGTTTTCACTCGGTTTTGCTGTTATTTTGCTCACTGGTTAGTTCCACTAGCTTTCGCTCAACTTGCTTCGTCTCTGACTAGCATTCTCAATGAAAAAGGAAGTTGCAACCAGCCATTCTGATTGGCTGACTAGTTTAAGTGACAAAACTTCCTGTAAAAATCAATATTGAAACGAATTATTTTTAATCCTATTTATTAGACTAAATCATGGACTTTTATTTCTAATGTCAGAATATTTATTCAGAAATATTTTTACTGTTATTTATTCAAGTATCTGTTTATGGCTATTTTAACCTAGGTTACAGACAGGTTAGAGGGAGAGACAGACATGGAAAGAGAGGGAGAGAGAGAGAGAGACAGGTTAGAGGGAGAGACAGACATGGAAAGAGAGGGAGGGAGAGAGAGAGACAGGTCAGAGAGAGACAGACAGCTCAGATGAAGAGGGAGGTTAGGTTAGAGGGGGGACAGACAGGTCAGAGAGAGACAGACAGCTCAGGGACAGAGAGAGAGAAAGAGAGACAGACAGACAGACACCCCCAGACAAATTGATCACAGACAGACAGATCACAGACAGACACCCACCTTTGGGGTCGTTGTGGGTCAGTAGCTGGACCCCCGCCTGCTTGGCATATGCCGTCAGATCGGGGGGCATCACACAACAGGACGCCAGGTTGACCTGGTTGCTGATGGGCTTCAACTTGGATACGGGAGAGAGAGAGACAGGTCAGAGAGACAGACAGGTCAGGGACAGAGAGACAGACAGGCCATCAGATCGGGGGGCATCACAGAACAGGACGCCAGGTTGACCTGGTTACTGGTGGGCTTCACCTTGGATACGGAAGAGAGAGAGACAGGTCAGGGAGAGACAGACAGGTCAGGGACAGAGAGACATACAGGCCATCAGATCGGGGGGCATCACACAACAGGACGCCAGGTTGACCTGATTACTGGTGGTCTTCACCTTGGATACGGGGGAGAGAGAGAGAGAGAGAGAGAGAGACAGGTCAGGGACAGACAGACAGGTCAGGGACAGAGAGAGAGAGACAGACAGACAGACACTGTTAACTGCTTGGTTGGGACAGAGAGAGAGAGACAGGACAGGGACAGAGAGAAAGAGAGAGAGAGAAAGAGAGACAGACAGTTGGCATACGCACTCAGTTTGACCTGGTTACTGGTGGGGTTTCACCTTGGACATGGAGAGAGAGACAGACAGGTCAGGGAGAGACAGATACCCCCAGCACAGGACAGACAGACAGACAGTTCAGAGACAGAGACAGACACCCACCTGGGCCCAGTCGTAGCGCTCCTCCAGGAGGCCCTTGTCCAGGACAGACAGACAGATCAGACAGACAGACACCCACCTGGTCCCAGTCGTACAACTCCTCCAGGAGGCCCTTGTCCAGGACAGACAGACAGGTCAGGGATAGAGCGAGAGAGAGAGAGAGACAGACAGACAGACACACACACCGTCCAGGACAAACAGACAGGCCAGAGAAAGACAGACAGACACCCACCTGGGCCCAGTTGTGCAGCTCCTCCAGGAGGCCCTTGTCCAGGTCCGACGTCCCGATGGCGACCACCTTCCCGGACGCCACCAGCGTTTCCAAGAAAACCCATGCCGGCTGCAGGTCCGAGAGGGTCTGGGGGGCGTGGTCGGCCCCCGGGGGGGGGGGGCGGGCGCCAGGATGACCGAGTCGAGTTGGGAGAGGGCGAGAGTGAGACAGGCTGTTGGGGGGGAGGGAGACAGGTTAGGGAGAGAAAGACAGGTTAGAGGTCCGAGAGGGTCTGGGTGTGGGGGGGGGGGGGGATGTTGTCCTCCTGGTCGACAGGGCGAGGGTGAGACAGGCTGTGGAGGGGAGAGACAAACAGGTAAAGAGAGAGACAGACAGGCAGACAGCCAGCCAGCCAGCCAAACAAACAGACAGACAAGCAGACAGCCAAACAGGCAGACAGACAGACAAACAGGCAGGACTCACCCATGTCGACAGCCTGCCTGATGGACGACTGGTCCGACTCGCACAGGAACAGCTTGACTGCAACGACAACGTTAGCGTGGGTTAGCCTAGGTTAGCCTGTGTTAGCATGTGCTGGTGTCATTTGTTAGCCTGTGTTAACGTGTGGTCGCGTCGTGTGTAATCATGGGCTGGTATCGTTTGTTAGCCCTGGGTTAGCGTGTGTTATCGTGGTGCGTGTGAGCCGGTGATAGCATGCACTAGCATTTATTAGCATGTGTTATCGTGGTGTGTGTTAGCGTGCGTGAGCCTGTCTTAGCCTGCGTTAACCTGTCTTACCCTGCCTTAGCGTAGCGTTAGCCTGCGTTAGCTTGTCGTAGCGTACCAGACACCTTCAGCTCCTCCCTCTCCTCCGGTGTGATGGTGGCCTCGGCCGCCTGGGGGGTGGAGCAGTCCAGGACGTCAGACTCCTGGAGAGACAGACAGGTTAGAGACAGACAGGTTAGAGAAAGACAGGTGAGAGAGAGACAGGTAAACAGAGAGACAGGTTAGAGAGAGAGAGACAGACAGGTCAGAGAGAGAGAGACAGACAAGCATGATGGTGGCCTCGGCCGCATGGGGGGTGGAGCAGTCCAGGACGTCAGACTCCTGGAGAGACAGACAGGTCAGAGAGAGAGACACAGGTAAACAGACAGACAGGTTAGAGAGAGAGAGACAAGTTAGAGACAGACAGACAGAGAGACAGACAGGCGTGATGGCCTCGGCCACGTGGGGGGTGGAACAGTCTAGGACGTCAGACTCCTGGAGAGACAGACAGGTCTGAGAGACAGACAGGTTCAGGACAGACAGATTACAGAAAGACAGCCAGGCGTGCCTGGGAGGGGGGAGCAGTCCAGGTTAGAGACAGACCAGACTAGTCGAACTAGAGAGAGGGAGAGAAAGAGAGAGAGATTAGCTGACCTCAGCAGAACCTCCCTCCCTCCCTGTTCAACCCTCCCCCCCAAACCTGCCTCCCCCCCGTCTCCCTGCCTGTGTGTGTGTCTGTGTGAGTGTGTCTGTGTATGTCTGTGTGAGTGTGTGTATGTCTGTGTGAGTGTGTGTGTGTGTGTCTGTGTGTATGTGAGTGTGTGTGTGTCTTCCTCTCTCTCTCCCTGTCTCAGGAGCACCCACCCACACACACACACACACACACACACACACACACACACACACACGTTGTCACTTGACTCACTAAACATTGACGCCTCTGGGCATGTGTGTGTGTCTGTGTGTGTCTGTGTGAGTGAGTGTGTGTGTGAGTGTGTGTGTGTGTGTGTCTGTGTGTTGTGATGGCCCAGCCGGTGAGCAGTGCCCCACAGAGACACCTGGTGGCCACAAGGGGGAGGCAAAGGCAGCCATGGGGTGTCGTGCTGGATGGGAGGTACTATCCCAGTTCTATGTCCTGGAGACTCCGCCACCAATCAGATGACTCAGCTCACCGCTCACAGGTGCGCTGAGTCAGCTCGGCGATCCTGAGGCCTTTTAAACTCCCCAGGACAAGCTGAAGACAGACTGGCTGGAGGAACGAGTCGAGACCAGACACCTGCTAAGCCAGTCTCATAAGCCAAACGGGAGAGAAAGCCTGGAAGACGGAGAGGAACCCCCCAACCGACCGGAGGAAGAGGTCAGTGAAAGGGACCCGATATCCCACTAACTTTGGCCTGTCTCTCTTTCTCTCTCTCTGACGACAAGAAGAACCCGGCGGAGCGCCGTAGCGCCAACCGCCAACCCGGTGAAGATTTGAGTTGCCTTTCGCCTCTCCCTTTTCCCCGCACCTTAGAAATAAAACCCTACGTTGATTTCACCGCAACCCCTGTTTCCGCCTGTTTCTATTCTCATTGGTTGACCCGCTGTTGCGCCTGTCGACCAGGCTCCCACAGTGTGTCTGTGTGAGTGAGTGTGTGTGTCTGTGTGAGTGTGTCTGTCTGTCTATCTGTGTGTGTGTGTGTGTGTGTGTCTCCCTCTCTCTCTCTCACACACACACGTTGTCACTTGACTCACTAAACATTGACGCCTCTGGGCGCGCGTGTGTGTGGGTGTGCGTGTGTGTGTGTGTGTGGAGCATCCAGAGAGAGACGAAGGAAAGGAGGGAGGGAAGGAAGGAAGGAAGGAAGGAAGGAAGGAAGAGAGGGATGAGTCTCACCTTCTCCTTCGCCGACAGTAAGGAAAGAAGAGAGGAAACAGGAAAGGAGGGAAGGGAAGGAGGGAGGGAAGGAGAGAGAGAGAGAGAGACAGGAGGGAGGGAGGGAGGGAGGGGAGAAGGAGGGGAGAAGGAGGGAGAGAGAGAGACAGGAGGGAGGGAGGGAGAGAAGGGGGGAGGGAAGGAGAGAGAGAGAGAGACAGGAGGGAGGGAGAGAAGGAAAGAAGGAGGGAGGGAGGGAGGGAGAGAGACAGGAGGGAGGGAAGGAGGGAGGGAGAGAGACAGGAGGGAGGGAGAGACAGGAGGGAAGGAAGTAAGGAAGACAAGAAAGGAGGGAAGGAAGAGAGAGACAGGAAAGGAGGGAGGGAGGGAGGGAGAGAAGAGAGGGATGAGTCTCACCTTCTCCCCGGCCGACGGCGTCTCAGAGGACCAGTCACTCAGCGTGGCGCGGATACAGTCCTGGAGCTACGGCAACAACAGACAGACAGGTCAGATGGAGAGACAGACAGGTCAGAGACAAACAGACAGACAGACAGACAGGTCAGAGACTGACAGACAGACAGACAGACAGAGGGACAGACAGGTCAGACAGTGTGAGTGTGTGTGTGTGTATGTCTGTGTGAGTGTGTGTGTGTGTGTGTGTGTGTATGTCTGTGTGAGTGTGTGTGTGTCTCTGTGTGTGTGTGTGTGTGTGTGTGTGTGTGTGTGTGTGTGTGTGTGTGTATGTGAGTGTGTATGTGTCTCCCTCTCTCTCTCCCTGTCTCAGGAGCACCCACACACACACACACACACACGTTGTCACTTGACTCACTAAACATTGACGCGTGTGTGTGTGTGTGTGTGTGTCTGTGTGTGTGTGTGTGTGTGTGTGTGTGTGTGTGTGTCTCCCTCTCTCTCACACACACACACATTGTCACTTGACTCACTAAACATTGACGCCTCTGGGCGCGCGTGTGTGTGGGTGTGCGTGTGTGTGTGTGTGGAGCATCCAGAGAGAGACGAAGTAAAGGAAGAGAGGGATGAGTCTCACCTTCTCCTCCGCCGACAGTAAGGAAAGAAGACAGGAAACAGGAAAGGAGGGAAGGGAATGAGGGAGAGAAGGAGAGAGAGAGAGAGACAGGAGGGAGGGAAGGAGGGAGAGAGGGAGAGAGACAGGAGGGAGGGAGGGAGAGACAGGAGGGAAGGAAGGAAGGAAGACAGGAAAGGAGGGAAAGAAGAGAGAGACAGGAGGAAAGGAGGGAGGGAAGGAGGGAGAGAGAGAGAGACAGGAAAGGAGGGAGGGAGAGAAGAGAGGGATGAGTCTCACCTTCTCCCCGGCCGACGGCGTCTCGGAGGACCAGTCACTCAGCGTGGCGCGGATACAGTCCTGGAGCTACGGCAACAACAGACAGACAGGTCAGATGGAGAGACAGACAGGTCAGAGAGAAACAGACAGACAGACAGATAGACAGACAGATAAGACAGAGGGACAGACAGGTCAGAGACAGCATGGCGCGGATACAATCCTGGAGCTGGAGGGCAACAAAAGACATACAGGTCAGACAGACAGACAGAGAGAGACAGGTCAGATAGAGAGACAGACAGGTCAGAGACAGCGTGGCGCGGATATAATCCTGGAGCTGAACGGCAACAACAGGTCAGACAGACAGACAGAAAATGACAATAAAACGACATATTTAGTATTTATTTAATCACATTCATAATACACACACACACACACGGTCAGTTCGTTAGAGCCAGTTAGCATTCGCCTTTAGCACCTCGTCAACACTGCGCTCTGTAGGTAAATTCGTTAGCCCCGTTAGCATTAGCCTTTAGCACCCCGTCAACACTGCACTCGGTAGGTAAATTCGTTAGCTTCGTTAGCCCCGTTAGCATTAGCCTCTAGCCTCCCGACCCCCCCCCCGCCCTTCTTACCTCCTCACTCGGGGACGACGGACACTTCTTCTTCAGCCGGCTCCGGTTGACGAGGTTCCCGGTGTGGAGGTTGAGCGTCGTGGCCCGGGTCAGAAACGAGGTCCGGGTACCGGTACCAGAGGAGGAGCCGGAGGAGACGGTCCCAGAGCCGCCGGAGGAGACGGTCCCAGAGCCGCCGGAGGAGACGGTCCCAGAGCCGCCGGAGGAGACGGTCCCAGAGCCGCCGGAGGAGCCGGTCCCAGAGCCGCCGAAGGAGCCGGTAGAGGAGACGGTACCACCGGGGGAGATGGTCCCAGAGGACCCGCTACGAGTACCAGAGGAGCCGCCGGTGTCGGTGGTTTCCATGGTGTCTGTCTCCCGTTCTCTCGTAAAGAAGAAGTAAATGTCGTAAAGATATAATAATAATAATAAAAATATATCGTAAAATGAGGGAGGGGTGGGGTTGTCTAGCAACGAGGAACAGTTGGTGGGTTTGAGGGAATGTCGTAAAGGAAAAGAAAATGTCGGAAAGGGACGGGATATGGTGGGTTACCTAGCAACGAGGGGGTGGGGAGAGTGTGTGTGTGGTTTGAAGGACTGTCGTAAAAATATTTTTTCAAAACAAATACGAACGGTGGAGGGAAAGGGGATGGGTTGCCTAGCAACGAGGGGGTGGGTTTGAGGGAAGGTCGAGTAATGATGACACGACGCGTTTCCACACACACACACACACACACGGTCAGTTCGTTAGAGCCAGTTAGCATTAGCCTTTAGCACCCCGTCAACACTGCACTCGGTAGGTAAATTGGTTAGCTTCGTTAGTTAGCCCCGTTATCATTAGCCTCAGAGCCGGTAGAGGAGACGGTACCACCGGGGGAGACGGTCCCAGAGGACCCGCTACGAGTACCAGAGGAGCCGCCGGTGTCGGTGGTGGTGGTGGTTTCCATGGTGTCTGTCTCCCCTTCTCTCGTAAAGAAGAAGTAAATGTCGTAAAGATATAATAATAATAATAATAATAATAATAATAATAATAATAATAATAATAATAATAATAGTAAATGTCGTAAAATAAGGGAGGTTGGTGTGTTTGAGGGAATGTCGTAAAGGAAAAGAAAATGTCGGAAAGGGACGGGATATGGTGGGTTACCTAGCAACGAGGGGGTGGGGAGATTGTGTGGTTTGAAGGAGTTTCATAAAACATTTTTTTCTAAAAAATGTCGTAAAATACGAACGGTGGAGGGAAAAGGGGGGGGGTTGCCTAGCAACGAGGAGGTGGGTTTGAAGAGCCTAACTACATGGTTCTACTAGCCCTAGGGTTAGGGTCAGGGTTAAGGGTTAGGGTTAAAGTTAACTCATCCCCTAGGGTTAGGGTTAGGGTCAGGGTTTAGGGTTAGGGTCAGGGTTAGAGTTAGGGTTAGGGTCAGAGTCAGGTTCAGGGTCAGAGTCAGGTTCAGGGTCAGAGTTAGGGTTAGGGTCAGAGTCAGGGTCAGGGTCAGGGTTAGAGTCAGGGTTAGGGTCAAGGTTAACTCGTCTCCTAGGCCTGTCTGCACATTTGGGTTGTCATGACATTGCTAAGTGAAGTGTTAACACTGGAAAGAAAACGTCCCCTTTGGTTTCCACTGATGTTCTATTATACTAATGTTCTAATATACTAATGTTCTATTATACTAATATTCTATTATACTAATGTTCTATTACACTGTTCTATTACATAAATGTTCTATTACACTAATGTTCTATTACATAAATGTTCTATTACACTAATGTTCAATTACACTAATGTTTTATTACACTGATGTTCTATTACACTAATGTTCTATTACACTAATGTTCTATTACACTAACGTTTTATTATACTAATGTTCTATTACACTAATGTTCTATTACACTAATGTTCAATTACACTGATGTTCTATTACACTGATGTTCAATTACACTGATGTTCTATTACACTGATGTTCTATTACACTGTTCTATTACACTAATGTTCTATTACACTAATGTTCTATTACACTGATGTTCTATTACACTAATGTTCTATTACACTGATGTTCTATTACACTGTTCTATTACACTAATGTTCTATTACACTGATGTTCTATTACACTGATGTTCAATTACACTGATGTTCAATTACACTGATGTTCTATTACACTGATGTTCTATTACACTGTTCTATTACACTGATGTTCTATTACACTGTTCTATTACACTAATGTTCAATTACACTGATGTTCTATTACACTAATGTTATATTACACTGATGTTCTATTACACTAATGTTCTAATACACTAATGTTCTATTACACTGATGTTCTATTACACTAATGTTCTATTACACTGATGTTCTATTACACTGATGTTCTATTACACTGTTCTATTACACTGATGTTCTATTACACTGTTCCATTATAAAAGATCTGTGATGTTATAAAGAATATTTCAGGTTCAAATTCTGGGTTTTTAGGGTTCAGTGCTTATTGCTAACTGGCTGGATTCTAATCTCTGTTGTTGTAATACTAGTAAATGACCACCAGGTGGTGCCCCCATCTGAGGGCTAGAGGTCTTGGGGCTAGGGGTCTGGGGGTTAGGTGTCTGGGGGTCTGGGGGTCAGAGGTACTGCAGGGGACAGGTGAAGTCTTCTCATGAGAGCCATGCCTCCCATGGCAGGGAGCGGTACTGCAGGTGACAGGTGAAGTCTTCTCATGAGAGCCATGCCTCCCATGGCAGGGAGAGGTACTGCAGGGGACAGGTGAAGTCTTCTCATGAGAGCCATGCCTCCCATGGCCGGGAGCAGTACTGCAGAGGACAGGTGAAGTCTTCTCATGAGAGCCATGCCTCCCATGGCCGGGAGCGGTACTGCAGGGGACAGGTGAAGTCTTCTCATGAGAGCCATGCCTCCCATGGCCGGGAGCGGTACTGCAGGGGACAGGTGAAGTCTTCTCATGAGAGCCATGCCTCCCATGGCAGGGAGCGGTACTGCAGGGGACAGGTGAAGTCTTCTCATGAGAGCCATGCCTCCCATGGCAGGGAGCGGTACTGCAGGGGACAGGTGATGTCTTCTCATGAGAGCCATGCCTCCCATGGCAGGGAGCGGTACTGCAGGGGACAGGTGAAGTCTTCTCATGAGAGCCATGCCTCCCATGGTAGGGGGCGGTACTACAGGGGACAGGTGAAGTCTTCTCATGAGAGCCATGCCTCCCACAGCCCACAGACAGAGAGGAGAAAAGCAGCCTGCACCTTGGCTGCCCCTCACAATGTCACATGATGCATAGATATTACTGTACTAGATGATTACTATATAAAAATGAAGGAATACATGGAAAGTGAAGTTCAGAACATGTACAGCGCCTTCTGAAGGTATTCAGACCCCTTCACTTTTTACACATTTTCTTGTGTTATAGAGTAAATTTGAAATGGATTCAATTTAAAGAATTTGCCATCAATCCACACACAATACCCCAGAATGACAAAGCGAAAACACGATTTTTGACATTTCAGTACATTTATTAAAAGTGAAATACAAAAATACCTCATGGACAGAAATATTCAGACTTTTTGCTTTGACAGTCTTAAAATTAGTTAAAATGCAAAAATGTCATCAACAAATCACTCAATAAGTTGAATTGAGTACATCTTAATGCAAGGATAATAATTCATGTCATTTCGGAATGAATATCTTTGTTTTTATAGGGTCTCTGATTTGCATAGGAATCAATTACACACTGTGTAGATTAGGATGTTCTGAAGACACTGTCCATATTGTACTGACAGAGAAGGAGAGCTGTCTTCACATCCACTCCCTGCTATCTTACACACAGCAACGTAATCCAGCTCCACAACTCAAACACCCAATCTAACCAACTCTTATATACATACAGACACTCTCTCCTGTGTTATTCTCAGAGTTCATCATCAGTCTGATTTGATCATCTAATCATTCATCTGGATTGTTTCACTATCAGTTGCATTTCCTACTTCTGCTTTGTCAGTCTATTGCACTTTTTCACACATTTCACAATGAGCAAATAACCATCTGGTTCTCATCAACGGCTGTAGCCCTAAACACTACATACAGTGTGATCTCCCTGAGACTAGTTTCCACAGGGTCATTGAACAGAACACGCCCCAAACCCTAAACCCTGGGTAGAGGGGCTCAGTGAATGTGGAGTGGAATGTGTGCAGGAGGGTCCGTGTGTCAGAGGAGACGCTGTAGAAGGACAGAGTGCCGGCCGGCCAGTCCAGATACACTCCTACTCTGTGGGAGCCAGAGGAGGGGACAGGTATGTCAGTCATCTTATTATTGTGCCAGGCGAAGTAACTGTCATCAGAGCATAACAGACTCCAGGACTTGTCATTGTTTCCCAACCCACAGTCATGACCCTCTCCTCTCCTTCTGATTCCTTTATATGTCACTCCTATATCAGCCCATCCCCCACTCTTCTCTACCTCCCAGTAACGGCGCCCAGTCAGACCCTCTCTACACAACACCTGTGACCAGCGCTCAAATCTCTCTGGGTGATCAGGATACGGCTGCTTCTCTCTCCCCAGTGTCACCTTTCTGTTCTCCTCAGACAGAGAGAGGATTCTGTGTGCTGTGTTTGGGTCCAGAGTGAGCTCACAGGCATCTGATTGAGAAGGCAAAAATAATCATCAAATCAATACAATTTAATAAATTACAATATTCACAATGTCATCTTGTTATGATAACATTTTTACTTCACAAAATATTACTTATTAATTGAAAATGTTTTACAAGGGATACAACTAATTCACATTTACTAATATTTTAGATTTACATATGAATACAATACTGGTGCTCTGTTTGAACTCTGCTGTACCCTGGTTCTTGAGTAATATCACAGTCCTGTTGTCTACAGCATTGGTGACTTACATTTGATCAGCCCAGGTTTGAGCCTGCACTCTCCACCATGGTCCACACTATATCAACCACAGAAGAACCCACAGAGGTTGAATGACACACTCACAATCATGTGGAAAATAGATACAGTGCATTAATCTCATTGATACGTCCAGCCACATATTCAGCCTTTACCTGAGTGTCTGTAGGTTACAGAGTGGATCTTTCTGTACAGCAGAGAGCAGCGCCAGTCCTGAGTCTCCTGGGTGATTGTAGCTGAGGTCCAGCTCTCTCAGGTGGGAGGGCTTAGACCTCAGAGCTGAAGCCAGAGAAACACAGCCTTCCTCTGGGACTCCACAGAATGACAACCTGGGGAAATAGTGTCACTCCATCTGATCAAGAATCTAATTATTCCTCTCTAATGTACATGTGCAGCTTTAAATCCTCTTCATTTGGCAGTTGAAAGGCCACATGTGAATGAGGAATACAAATAAATACATGAAACCAAACGATTACTGTGGTGCAAGAATTCATGAGTGAGAGTTATAGTTGCTCTCAACAAGGGAGCAATTAACTATGGATACATTTGTAGTGACTGGATTTCTACATCTGGTATAATGCATTTGCTAGTTGTTGGGTTAGTGCAGTATTGTCCCATGAGCTGATCTAAGGCCAGGTGGGTCAGGATTTCAGGAGAGTAAAGTTATTCACACAGTGCAGACAGAGCAGCCCCCCTGCCACCACACACACACACACACACACACACACACACACACACACACACACACACACACACACACACACACACACACACACAGTAATTGATTGGAAGATAATGTACATTGTCTGTCTCAATTATTGAGCCTTTCTATGCAAGTATCATTGATTCCATAGAATGATAATGTAACATACACTTAGGAATGATGCGTCTGGCAACAAGAATAGTCTCAGACCTCACCTCAGTGTCTGTAGTTGACAGTGTGGACTCCCCAGTCCAGCAGAGAGCAGCTTCTCCCCCCCGTCACCTAGATCATTACTACTGAGGTCCAGCTCTCTCAGGTGGCAGGAGTCTGAGCTGAGAGCTGAGGCCAACGCTTCACAGCATCTCTCTGTGAGGTGACATCCATTCAGCCTGAATGAGGAATACAAATACATGCAGCCAAACCATCACTGTGGTGCATTATGATAAGAATTCATGATTCAAGCCAATCACAGGCAGGTTTGTAGTCATTGTATTTCTAAGTGTGGTATATTTGCTAGCTATTGGGTTAGTGCAGTATTGTGTAGCCCCATCAGATGATCTAAGGCCACATACACTCTTTGAAATTCTGCCTTTAATGATAAATAGAGCTGAATATGATGTCATTATAAGCTGTACAATAAATGATTGTTGCATTGTGTGCCTTATTCTCATGCTCCCTCCTTAATAGTGTGAGGGGAGACAGATTTCTCATCTGTCGTATATAATATTGTTATAATCAATATAGCAAAACAACAATCTATTTTAAATCAGTATGACCATGTCATGATGATTATATTTTTTCAGTCATACACTGTTCATTGATTCCTTCATGATCAGTATTGGACTCGTTTATGATTCTATGTAGTAACGGTACGAATCAAGACAGCCAGTCAGGTTGACAGCGGTTATATCTGTCCCCTGGGTTATATCTGTTGGTGGGGATGTGCTGAGTCAGCTGCAAGGCCATCCTGACCTAAAGGTCGGCCTCTTGTTATTGAACTGTGAATGTGTTGCTGTCCCTCTGAAATGGTTTCTCAAAAACATATTATCTAAGAAAGGTAAGACAGTATCCTTCATCGATTTTTTTTAAATTATGAAGACCGCTCATCATGGTAAAATAAATGCACGCACGGGATGATGGTCTGGGAGCTGACAAATGAAAAACGTGGAATACAAATAAAGTGGTAGAACTAGTGTTGTCACAGTGAACAGTTTAGGAAATGATTGGAAGATCATGTAAATGTTCTGTCTCCATCATTGATATTTGCAGTGCAAGTATCAATGACAACAAGAATAGTCTCAGACCTCACCTCAGTGTCTGTAGTTGACAGTGTGGACTCCCCAGTCCAGCAGAGAGCAGCTTCACCCCCCCGTCACCTAGATCATTATGACTGAGGTCCAGCTCTCTCAGGTGGCAGGAGTCTGAGCTGAAAGCTGAGGCCAACGCATCACAGCATCTCTCAGTGAGGTGACATCCATTCAGCCTGAATGAGGAATAAATACATGTTGCCAAACGATCACTGAGGTGCATTATGATAAGAATTCATGATTCAAGCCAATCACAGGCATGTTTGTAGTCAATGTATTTCTCAGTCTGGTATATTTGATTGCTATTGGGTTGTGTAGCCCCATCAGCTGATCTCAGGCCAGATTGATGAGGAATTGAGGAAAGAAAGGTTATTGAGAGAGTGCCCACCCCACCACACCACACACACACACACACACACACAGACACAGACACAGACACAGACACAGACACACACACACACACACACACGATATAGGAATTGATTGGAAAATAATGGACATTGTCTGTCTCAATCATTGAGCCTTGCAGAGCAACAAGAGTATCATTGATAATGTAACAGACACTTAGTAATGACGTGTCTGACAACAAGAATAGTCTGAGACCTCACCTCAGTGTCTGTAGTTGACAGGGTGGACTCCCCAGTCCAGCAGAGAGCAGCTACATGCAGCCAAAAGATCACTGTGGTGCATTATGATAAGAATGCATAAGTGAGAGTTATAGTTGCTCTCAACAGGGGAGCAAGCAACCATGGATGCATTTGTCGTGACTGGATTTCTACGTCTGGTATAATGTATTTGATAGCTATTGGGTTAGTGCAGTAATGTGGAGTCCCATGAGCTGATCTAAAGCCAGGAGGGTCAGGATTTGAGGAGGGCAAACATATTCAGAGAGTGAAGACAGAGCAGCCCCCCCTCCCACCACACCTCGCTGTTGGGCCAGGTTTCCGTGAGAACCATCATGTTGCAGTCCGTCATCCATGTGTGTGTGTGTGTGTGTGTGTGTGTGTGTGTGGGGGGGGGAGGGGATCCGCAGCCGCAGTTCATCCATCTTGTCTCATCCAGGGAAGGAACATCGGTGAGGAGAAAAGACGAGGTAGTGAGAGTCGATGTGGATGTTATCTTGAGCCGAGCTCTCAGCCCACCTCGGCTCCCTCGGCTGGGTTTTCCATCCCGGTCGGTGTAGCGGAGTCAGCTGGTCCCGCTGTTCTGCTCTAATCTCAGGGTATTGCGTCGATAAAAGATGTCTGGAATGCCGGAGCCGATGTCCAGAAGTTGTCGTCGGCTGTACGATATGGACGCTAAACTGTTTTTAGCGAGAATACTTGAAATAAACAAGCAAATAACCACTAATTCAGCGAGACAGCGGGCTTCGCGATGTATGCGCACCGCCATCTTGGTACACGCCCTCCCTGCGTGATTGGTTGGATTTGGTAGCAGGCTAGGTTGAGTCGCTCAGACGCTGCCTTTTGATTGGTCGATTCGCACGTCCGTCTTCTTCGCCACACGTGTTGTCGGTATTGACAAACATTTCAGTGACATGCGCGCGATGCAGTGCTAATATTAGCATGTAGCCTACTTCATTATATAAGAATACAACAATAGCATTTAGCATACTCCACCGGCTATGAATGCAACGTTAGCATGCAGCCTACTCCATTGGATAACCCTACTACGTTAACATGGAACATACTCCACTGGATATCAAAACCAAGATGGCGGCGCGCATGCGTCGCGCGCATGTCACTGTCACTGAAATGATTGCAACCTGATGTGGTGTGTGTGGGAGGGAGCTGAGAGGGATGTAGGGTGGAGCATTACTCTCACACACACACACACACACACACACACACACACACACACACACACCACTCCCCGACAGTGACACAGACACAGAACAAGGAAGTGTTCCGCCCACAAGCACTTCTAGGAAAACAAAACTTACAGTATCTCTGACACTCGACGCTGCTCAGTCTGGTCGTGTGTGCAGCAAAATGGCAGAGAGCATGGACTCTTTTAGCTGTCCGATCTGTCTGGATCTACTGAAGGATCCGGTGGCTATTCCCTGTGGACACAGCTACTGTATGGGCTGTATTAAGGGCTGCTGGGATCAGGATGATCAGAAGGGGGTCTACAGCTGCCCCCTATGTAAGGAAAGCTTTATCCCCAGGCCTGTTCTGAGGAAAAACACTCTGTTGGCTGAATTAGTGGAGAATCTGAAGAAGACAAGACTCCAAGCTGCTCCTCCTGCTCACTGTTATGCTGGACCTGGAGATGTGGCGTGTGATTTCTGCACTGGGAGAAAGCAGAAAGCCCTCAAGTCCTGTCTGGTGTGTCTGGCCTCTTACTGTGAGACTCACCTCCAGCCTCACTATGAATCTCCTGCCTTTAAGAAGCACAAGCTGGTCAAAGCCTCCACACAACTGCAGGAGAAGATCTGCTCTCTTCATGATGAAGTGATGAAGATTTTCTGCCGTACCGACCAGCAGTGTATCTGTTATCTGTGTTCTTTAGATGAACATAAAGGCCATGACACAGTCTCAGCTGCAGCAGAAAGGACAGAGAAACAGGTAAGAAGAAGAGCTTCAGACTGGTATCACTCTGAATATCACATACAGGACAACTATGAGTAATAAATAAGAACCAGAGCTACTTGTTGGTGAC
>NC_139654.1:4180000-4207500 GCF_951799395.1 Argentina silus | reverse complement strand
ACCCAACCTTCTGGTTTTAGGTTTTCCTGAATAATTTTGAGGTAATCCTCCTTCTTCATTATTCCCTTTACTTTCTGTAAAGCACCAGTTCCACTGGTAGCAAAACAGGCCCAGAGCATAATACTACCACCACCATGCTTGACGGTAGGTATGGTGTTCTTGGGGTGAAAGGCCTCACCTTCTCTCCTCCAAACTTATTTCTGGTCATTGTGGCCAAATAGCTCAATTTTTGTTTCATCTGACCACAGAACTTTCCTCCAGAAGGCCTTTTCTTTGTCCATGTGATCAGCAGCAAACTTCAGTCAAGCCTTAAGGTGCCGCTTCTGGAGCAACGGCTTCCTTCTTGCACGGCAGCCTCTCAGCCCATTGCGATGTAAAACACGCTTGACTGTGGACACTGACACCTGTGTTCCAGCCGCTTCTAATTCATGGCAGACCTGCTTTTTGGTGGTTCTTGGTTGACTCTTGACCATCCTGATCAATTTTCTCTCAGCAGCAGGTGATAGCTTGCGTTTTCTTCCTGATCGTGGCAGTGACACAACTGTGCCATGCATTTTATACTTACAAACAATTGTTTGCACAGTTGATCTTGGGACCTGCAGCTGCTTTGAAATCGCTCCAAGTGACTTTCCTGACTTTTTCATGTCAATGATGCGCTTTTTCAGACCGTGCTGAGCTCCTTAGATTTTCCCATTGTAGCGTTTTTGGCTGAGTGTAATGAGTGTATCAAACAAGTCTTATTTAAATGGGCTGAAATAATTCACCAGCTGTAGTCAATCATAATCACTCATAACAAGTTAAGAGGCCATGCCACAAAGCAAATTTGATTGACACAACTTTCTACATCACCAAAAATTGATAATTCAAGGTGCTGTATGTATATTTTTGACCCAGCAGATTTTGTCACATTTTCATAAATTCATAAAAAGAACCAAACTTCATGAAAAATCAATTTTTTTGTGACTCAAGACTGCCATGACATACATGTTCTTTATAAGTGTATGTAAACTCTTGCATGTGTGTGGGTGTGTGTGTCTAACTGTCAATAATAATAATAATATTATCAAGATTGTGTCACAAAAAATGTGGATCTACTGTTCTTCCCTGTTCCTTGTATATGATTGACATTATATATTAGTAATAGAATGGTGATCAGGAGAAAACTAATAGACAGAGAAGTACAGTAAATAATATCTGTAACTTAGCAAACAAACACAACAGGGTCCATATCCAATCACAAAGCCCCCTCCCTAAATGTCCAACCAATCACTGGGTTTTTCCCTCCTCAGGTCCAAGTCCCGCCCTAATCCACTTAGTCCCAATAGAAAACGGATCCGTCTTTTACAAATTACATTCATGGCATTTAGCATACGCCTTTATCCAAAGCGACTTACAAAAATACATTTGTTTAAGTAAGTGAATCATCTTTCCAACAGTCATCATTAGACAAAGTAATCAATGCTCACACCAGGGGCCATTGGCAGTTGTAATGCCAGTAGGCTATTTTTATTAATTTTTTAAAATTGATTTCATTAGCAGGAGAGAACTTGTACAGCGAGTTAGCAAGGGTGAAAGAGGTCTTGGGGTTGGGGTTGCCCGCTTGGATGTGACCAGTTTTTGAACATCCTCAGGCGAGAGGGGGAGAAATCTGATAAACCAGAGACTGGGTGTTGCACAGTGGGTTTGGGAGGAGAGGTAGCATTGTTGGTGAGAGGTAGAGGGAAGGAGCTGCTAATGTCATCAACCTTCTTTTCAAAATAGGTGACAAAGTCATCGGCAGACAGAGAGGAGGGAGGAGCGGGAGGAGGAGGGTTGAGGAGTGAGGAAAATGTGGAGAACAGTTTTCTTGGGTCAGAGACAGAGGTGTGAATTTTGGGATGGTAGTATAAGGCTTTACCAGCTGATGCAGATGAGGTGTAGTTGAGGAGGAGAGAGAGATAAGGGTCTAGATCATCAAGCTTGCAGGGTTTCAGACAGCCAGGGAGCGCGTGGAGAGGATGGTGCCGGCCTTGATATCTGTGGACAGAGAGAGTCGACGGATGAGGAAAGAGAGGACAGGAGGGTGGAGGAAGCTGCGTCAGTGGATAGAAGAGAGAAAGATTCAACAGAGGGTAGGGCGGTTAAGACAGAGGAAGAAAGAGTGGTGAGTGAGAGGGTGCGCAGGCCGCGACGAGAAGACACAGTGTGGGTATTCTCAGCCAATGTTCTTGTAGACAAGAACCACGTTTCACCGCGGAGGTCAATGTTCTTGTAAACAAGGTCGATCCACCGGTTCTCTGCAACACGTTAGATTTCATTTTGTGGGCTTTTAGACTAAATGGTCGTCGCAGACCCAGGTCACTCCAACCTTTGTACTCCCCCAGGGGGTGCAAATCCTATTGTCTCCCCTCCTCTTGGTAAAGCCTCTTTTTATGACTTTCCATTTCCCCATCAGTCGGACATTTAAAGTCGCATAAAATTCAACATCTATTCTATCAAATACTAAACCATCAATGAAAACATCCAAACAACAACAGACCCTAAACTCTAACCCCCTAACCCTAATGGAAATACTAAACCATCAATGAAAACATCCAACCAACAACAGACCCAAACCCCAAACCCCTAACCCTAACCAACAACAGACCCTAACCCCCAATCCTAACCCGAACCCCAACCCGCAACCTTAATCCTACTTATTTAACCCTTTCGGGACCTCAAACGCGCAGCTGCGTTTTCAGGGGTTTCCAAAATGTTTTGATCAATATCTCAGTGATAATCCGGCGTAGAAACATGGTTTAAATATCCCCTGAGCCCTCCTGTGACATGCCCTCTCACTTACAGACGGAGCTATTAACCTAGGAACAGCTTGGTACAGGCCCTCCCTGCGTAATTGGTGAATTTGGAAGCAGCCTAGCTTGAGTCGCTCAGACACTGCCTTTTACCGTCGTTGATTGGTCAATTCGCACGTCCATCTTCTTCGCTACACGTGACGTCGGCATTGTCGGTATTGACAAACATTTCAGTGACAGTGACAGAGACAGAAAGCAGAGAAGATGTGTTTACAAGGATCCATTAGAAGTCCTTTTTTATATTCTGTCTAGTATTTTATTCATATTGTATGCCATTTCTGTGTAGCTCAGGACTTCATGAATGAATTTCAAGCACCAAAACAATTCATCCACATGGGTAAAGGTATGTTTTCACATGGGATTTGAAACATTTCTGAAAAACGGATTCGAAATGTTCAGGTTTAGGCCTACTTACCTCTTCACACAGTGCTGTTGGGGTAAACATCTATCACAATCAAGAAAGCTGAGTTTGTACTGAAAATATTGATATGAAACACTTGGGTATTATTTTGTATGGAAGTGACTTCAAATTGAGAAAGAATAAATGTATGTAAAAATGGAGAAAATACCCCTGGTCCCCAAAGGGTTAACCTGCAAAGTGAGGCCTTCTCTTTCCCCCCCATCAGAACAATGTGGGACCTGTCCATGTTAACAACCCTTGACTGATACATGTCTCTCTCTCTCTTTGTCTCTCTCTCTCTCCCTCCCTCTCTCCCTCTCTCCCCCCCTCCCTCCCTCCCTCCCTCTCTCCCTCCCTCCCTCCCTACCTCTTCTCTCCATCCAATCTCTCTCTCTCTCTTTCCCTCTTTCTCTGTCTTTTTTTCTCTCTCCCTCCCTACCCCCCTCTCTCCCTCTCCCTCCCTCCCTTTCTCCCTCCCTCCCTCTCTCCCTCCCTACCACACTCTCTCCCTCCTTCCCTCTTTCTCTCTCTTTCCCTCCCTTTCCTCCCTCCCTCCCTCCTCTTGCTCTCCGTGCCTCTCTCTCCCTCCCTACCTCTCTCTGCTACTCTACCTACCTCTCTCCCTCCATCCTCTCCCTCCCTCCCTCCCCCACCTCTCTCCCTTTCTCTCTCCCTCCCTCTATCCCTCCCTCCTTCCCTCCTCTCCCTCTCTCCCTCCCTCTTTGCCTCCCTCCCTCCTCTTTCTCCCTCCTTCCCTCCCTCTATCCCTCCCTCTATCCTCTCCCTCCCTCTTTCTCTCTCCCTCCTTCCTCTCTCTCCCTCTCACCATCCATCCCTCCCTCTATCAATCCCTCTATCTCTCCCTCCCTCCCACCTCTCCCTCCCTCCCTTCTTCCTCCCTCTATCCTTCCCACTATCCCTCCCTCTATCCCTCTTTTCCTCCCTCCCTACTCTCTCTCCCTCTCTCCCTCAATCCTCTCCCTCCCTCCCTCACCCCCTCTCTCCCTCCTGTCCCTCCCTCTCTGCTTCTCCCTCCCTCCTTCCTCCCTCTATCCCTCCCTCTCTCCCTCAATCCTCTCCCTCCCTCCCTCCCTGCCCCTCTCTCCCTCCCTATCTCTCTCCCTCTCTCCCTCCTCTCCCTCCATCTTTGCCTCCCTCTCTCCTCTCTCTCCCTCCCTCTATACCTCCTTCTCTGCCTCCCTCCCTCCTCTCTCTCATTCTCTCCCTCCCTCCCTCCTTCCCCCCCTCCTTCCCTCCCTCCCTCTATCCTTCCCTCTATCCTCTCCCTCCCTCTTTCTCCCTCCCTCTCTCCCTCCCTCCCTCCTTCCTCTCCCTCCCTCTCTTTCTCCCTCACTCCCACCTCTCTCTCCCTCTCTCCTTCCTCCCTCTATCAATCCCTCTATCTCTCCCTCTCTCCCTCCCTCCTTCCTCCCTCTATCCTTGCCTCTCTCCCTCCCTATTTCTTTTTCTCTCTCCCTCCTCTCCCTCCCTCTCTGCCTCCCTCCCTCCTCTCTCTCCCTCTCTCCCTCCCTCCTTCATCCCTCTATCCTTCCTCTCCATTCCTCCCTCCCACCCTCTATCACTCCCTCCCTTCCTCTCTCCCTCCCTCTTTCTCCCTCTTTCCCTCTCTCTCTCCCTCCCTCCCTCTCTCCCTCCCTCACTCTTTCTCTCTCTCTCTTTCTTTCACTCCCCTCTCTTTTCTCCCTCCCTCCCTCCTCTTGCTCTCCCTCCGTGCCTCTCTCTCCCTCCCTACCTCTCTCTACTACTCTCCCTCCCTCTCTTCCTACCTCCTTTTTCCCTCTCTCCCTCCCTCTCTCCCTCTATCCTTCCTTTCCCCCCCTCACTCCCTCCCTTCCTCTATACCTCCCGACCTGCATCCCTCCCTCCCTCTATCCTTCCCTCTCTCCCTCCCTCTATCCTCTTTTTCCCTCTATCTTCTCCCTCTCTCTTTCTCCCTCCCTCTATCCCTCCTCTCCCTCTCTTCCTCCCTCCCTCTATCCCTCCTCCCTCTCTTCCTTCATCCCTCCTCTCTCTCTCCCTCAATCCTCTCCCTCTCTCCCTCCCTTCCCCCCCTCTCCCTATCTATCTCCCTCCCTCTATCCCTCTCTCTATCTCTCCTTCTTTCCCTCCCTCTATCCTCTCCCTCCCTCTATGCTCTCCCTCCCTCCCTCCTCCCTCTTTCTCTCTCCCTCCCACCCTCCTCTCTCTCCCTCTCACCCTCCATCCCTCCCTCCCTCTATCAATCCCTCTCTCCATCCCTCCCTCTCTCCCTCTATCCTCTCCCTCCCACTTTCTCCGTCCCTCTCTCCCTTCCACCCTCCCTCCCTCCCTCTTCTCTCTCCCTCCCTCCCTCTCTCTCCTACTCTCCCTCCCTCAATTCCTCCTCTCCCTCTCTCGCTCCCTCCCTCCCTCCTCTATCTCCCTCTCTCCCTCCCTCCTTCATCCCTCTCACCCTCTATCCTCTCCTTAACTCTTTCTCCCTCTTGCCTCCCTCCTTCCTCCCTCTATCCCTCCCTCCCTCCCTCCTTCCCCCCTCTATCCCCCCCTCCCTCTCTCCCTCCCTCCCTCTCTCCCTCTTTCTCCCTCTCTCCCCCCCTCCCTCTATCCCTCCCTCTCTGCCTCCCTCATTTCTTCCTCTCTCCCTCCCTCCATCCTCCCTCTATCCCTCCCTCTTTCTCCCTCCCTCCTCTCCCTCCCTCCCTCTCTCTCTCTCCCTCCCTCCTCTCTCTATCCCCCCCTCCCTCTCTCCCTCCCTCCCTCTCTCCCTCTATCATCTCCCTCCCTCTTTCTCCCTCTCTGCCTCCCTCATTTCTTCCTCTCTCCCTCCCTCCATCCTCCCTCTATCCCTCCCTCTTTTTCCCTCCCTCCTCTCCCTCCCTCCCTCTCTCTCTCTCCCTCCCTCCTCTCTCTATCCCTCCCTCCCTCCTCTCCCTCCCTCCTTTTCTCTCTCCCTCTTTCCCTCCCTCCCTCTCCCTTTCTCCCTCCCTCTACCCCTACCTCCCCTCTCTCTCTCTCTCTCTCTCTCCCTCCCTCTCCTCCCTTCCTCTTTCTTCCTCTCTCTCTCCCTCCCGTCTGTAGTGAATGGAGTGGATGTTTTCCTGCCACCAGAGCCCAAGACCAGAGCCCAGGACCAGTTCTTCCAATGTGAGTGTGTTTCTCCTGAAGTAGCTGACAGTTTCTCTCTCTCTTTATCTCTCCCTCCCTCCCTCTCTCTGTTCCTCCCTCCTCTCCCTCCCTCCCTCCCTCCCTCCATTGATCCTCTCCACAAACCCTGAGACACAACTAGAGATCTCTAGGAGAGGGAGAGACTCATCAAAGACAGCCTACATATCTGACTCTCCCTCTCTCTCCCCTCTCTCTCTCTCTCTTTCTCTCTCCTCTCTCTCTCTCCCTCTCTCTCTCTCTCCCTCCATCCCTCTCTCTTTTTATCTTCCTCCGTCCCCCTCTCTCTTCCTCCTTTCTCTCTCTCTCTCTCCCTCTCTCTTTCTTTCTCCTCTCTCTCTCTCTCTCCATCCCTCTCTCTCTTTCTCTTCCTCCGTCCCCTCTCTCTCTCTCTCTCTCTCCTCTCTCTCTCTCCTTCCCTCCCTCTCTCTCTTTCTCTTCCTCCGTCTATCTCTCTCTATCTTCCTCCTCTCTCTCTCTCTCCTCACTCTCTCTCTCTCTCTCTCCTCTCTCTCTGTCTCCCTCCCTCCCTCTCTCTCTTTCTCTTCCTCCGTCTCTCTCTATCTTCCTCCTCTCTCTCTCTCTTTCTCTCCCTCTCTTTCTCTCTCCTCTCTCTCTCTCCCTCCCTCCATCCCTCTCTCTTTCTCTTCCTCCATCCCCCTCTCTGTTCCTTCTCTCTATCTCTCTCTCTCCCCTCTCTCTCTCCCTCTCTCTCTCTCTCTTCCTCTGTCCCACTCTCTCCCCCCTCTCCTCTCTCCCCTCTCTCTCTCTCTCCTCTCTCTCTCTTCCTCCGTCCCTCTCTCTCTTCCTCTGTCCCACTCTCTCCCCCCTCTCCTCTCTCCCCTCTCTCTCTCTCTCCTCTCTCTCTCTTCCTCCGTCCCTCTCTCTCTTCCTCTGTCCCACTCTCTCCCCCCTCTCCTCTCTCCCCTCTCTCTCTCTCTCTCTCTCTCTCTCTCTCTTCCTCCGTCCCCCTCTCTGTTCCTTCTCTCTTTCTCTCCTATCTCTCTCTCTCTCTCTCTCTCTCTCTCTCCCTCCCTCCCTCTCTCTCTTTCTCTTCCTCCGTCCCCCTCTCTCTTCCTCCTCTCTCTCTTATTCTCCCTCTCTCTCTCCCTCTCTCTCTTCTCTCTCTCTCCCTCCATCCCTTTCTCTCTTTCTCTTCCTCTGTCCCCCTCTCTCTTCCTCCTCTTTCTCTCTCTCTCTCCTCTTTTTCTCTCTCTCCTCTCTTTCTCTCTCTCTCTCCCCCTCTCTCTCTCTCTCTCTCTCTCCCCTCTCCTCTCTCTCTCTTTCTCTCTCCTCTCTCTCTCTCTCCCTCCATCCCTCTTTCTCTTTCTCTTCCTCTGTCCCCCTCTCTCTCCCCCCTCTCCTCTCTCTCTCTCTCTCTCCCTCCCTCCCTCCCTCTGCTCTTCTCCCAGATGCCTGTGAGCTCACACTGGACCCAAACACAGCACAGAGAAACCTCTCTCTGTCTGAGGAGAACAGAAAGGTGACATGGGGGAGAAAGAAGCAGCCGTATCCTGATCACCCAGAGAGATTTGACTACTGGGAACAGGTGCTGTGTAGAGAGGGTCTGACTGGGCGCCGTTACTGGGAGGTAGAGATGAGTGGAGGAGAGGCTGGTATAGGAGTGACATATAAAGGAATAAGCAGGAGAGGATATGGTGATGACTGTGTGTTGGGAAACAATGACAAGTCCTGGAGTCTGTACTGCTCTGGTAACAGTTACTCCACCAGGCACAATTATAAGAACACTGACATACGTGTCCCCACCTCTGGCTCCCACAGAGTAGGAGTGTATCTGGACTGGCCGGCCGGCACTCTGTCCTTCTACAGCGTCTCCTCTGACACACGGACCCTCCTGCACACATTCCACTCCACATTCACTGAGCCCCTCTACCCAGGGTTTTATCTTTGGAGATTGGGCTGTTCAGTGACCCTGTGTTAACTAGTCTCAGGGAGATCACACTGAACACCAAAGGCTCAAAGATGATGGACTGATGATGATCCAACTGAGATGTTGGATGTACAGATGTTCCCTCTCCGAGTGTAGGGTGTAGGATTGTTGTGTGTAGTTATATTATTTTTTACTATATATATATATATATTTCTATTATATATATATATATATATATATATATATATATATATATATATATAATATTATATTAAATTAAATTAAATGCATCTGATAGTAAAATAGACTGCAATAGAGTGACAAAAAATAGAAGCTTACATGTTTTTTGTTTTTTTTATGGAAATGAAACTGACAATCCAGATGAATGATTAGATGATCAAATCAGACTGATGATGAACTCTGAGAATAACACAGGAGAGAGTGTCTGTATGTATATAAGAGTTGGTTAGATTGGGTGTTTGAGTTGTGATGCTGGATCACGTTGCTGTGTGTAAGATAGCAGGGAGTGGATGTGAAGACAGCTCTCCTTCTCTGTCAGTACAACATGGACATTTTCTGTAATTCACTTTCCATAGATTCCTTCACCTGTCTATCTATCCAACGTACATGTTGTTCCTTCTCCTCTGTGTGTGTGTGTGTGTGTGTGTGTATATATATAAGAGTTGGTTAAATTGGGTGTTTGAGTTGTGTCACCGAGGGCGAGTCTAGTACGGCCTTTCCCCGGCCTGAACACCATTCCCAACGTTCCCCAGTTAAGCACGGCAGGATCGGCCCGAGGTTTGAGAGCAACCTTGGTGAATCACCATGACACGGCAAGAGAAAGAGAAAAAGCTTAGCAGCTGGGGGCCCAACCTGACGAGGGACACCGCGGCTGAGGATGTTCCTGAAACACATTTTATCTTCCATCTATCCCTCAAATAGGTGCAACTGCATAACTGCTTATGAATGATAAGTTGATTCAAATAGGTGCGACTGCATAACTGCTTATGAATGATAAGTTGATTCAAATATGTGTAACTGCATAACTGCTTAAGAGGAACTAGAGTGTGAGTGTATGACCCCGTGTCAACATGTCTGCTTAGGCCTCATTATGATGACGGCATGCTACCAATGAAAGTACTAAGAATAGAAGAATACCAATGTTTGATTGTGTGAATCTTACTCAGGGATGATTACTGATGTATGATACTATATTACTGACGTTTATTTTGATGATACAGAGTTTTATTATTGCATATAAGGGGATATTATATAGGGCCTTCGGGGTGAAGTATGTCAGGTGGTGGGAATCCCCAACAAAAAGTACTACTGTGTCCATAATCAAGTATGAGAATGATAACAATGATTAAGTGTAACAATGTGAAGTATAGAGTGATTTACTGGTTTTGATCTATGATATTTGATTACTATACTGTATTACTGTTTGGATGTATTGTATTGATGTCGATGAGGTTTTGTAACACTGAGAGTTGAGGGACAGAGAAAGTTCCTTAAAAGGACTTCCCCAAAAGCACTTCCTTATTTACTTTAGAAGGAAGCTACTTAGCTACTAGCTTAGCTTAGCCACGGTTCAAGCTAATCACTCAAAGGGTTAAACACCGCTCTGTTTGGAGACAAAGAAGATGTCACATGTGAGGAATCTTGGGTCTGTTAGTAAACAGAGATTATGTCATATGGGAGGAGTTTTGGATCAAAAGCAGAGTATAAAATAAGCTCCCTGGAGCAGCACAACGGTCATTCCCTGCTGAGGAGCGTTAAAACCTGAAGAACCGGAGCAGGACGGAGTGTGTTGGATACCTCACCCCGGGGTGGAACTGGAGCTCTCATAGTCTGGTGCCCGAGAAGTTCTCCGTGGCCGGAGTTCACACTTTGATCAAATCCTGACTAACGGACTCACCACTGGATTGGGAATCAGAGTCCCTCGGCCAGGGGAGCATAACACCGGCTCTTTACCACAGCCGTGGCGGAAAGAGGAACCGGCTTCACTCGACGGAGAGGAACTGGGACTTCTCTAAATTTCACAGACAAGTAGATCAGGCAGAGTAGGGATAGAGGTAGAGATTTTATTCTTTTCTTATTTTTATAATTTTTATATTTTCATCATTTTTATATTTTAATACTCTGTCTGTAACCCATTTTTATGATAACTTAGCTATGCTGTAATGCTTCAAGCCATTATTAAACAATCTAACCTGCATTTAAAGTAACAGTTTTCTAAACTCAATTTTTAAAAATGTTATTTTTATTGAACTATTCCATTCATCATTAGTATTTTACCTCCTCCTGGTGACATAAAAGGTTATAGATTACTGTGCATATTTCATCATAGGATCTGAATGGTTATATCTAGCCCATCATTACCTCCTTTGGGTAAATTGTACTTACCGATAAACACCTTTCCGCAACCACACCAACTTGCACATATAAGATTAGAGCAGTCGTTAACCATAGAGGTTACCCACTTCTGTGTACGGTTTTCGGGGGAGTTTTCAGTTCAACTGAAGTGGGTAAAGGAAGTCAATGGAGGAACTATGGGACGTAGACTGTTAACAGCGGAGTGAGTCTAATCGACACCAACCTACACCGGACCTGTTAGGAAGTAGCTTACAGGGTAAGACCCTGCAGGCTGAGGTCCATACCTGTTAGACAGAGGGTTGGGCCGGGGCACCTGTACAGGGCCTGACTGCCGGGAGACAGTAGTTGAATAACTAGTAGTTGAATCACTAGTAGTTGAATCACTAGCAGTTGAATCACTAGCAGTTGAATCATCACTAGAAGTTGAATCACTAGTAGTTGAATCACTAGTAGTTGAATCACTAGTAGTTGAATCACTAGTAGTTGTATCACTAGTAGTTGAATCATCACTAGCAGTTGAATCACTAGTTGTTGAATCACTAGTATTTGAATCACTAGCAGTTGAATCACTAGTAGTTGAATCACTAGTAGTCGAATCACGAGTAGTTGAATCACTACACAGCAAAATCGACAGACTCAAATTAACTCTTCTAATAGAGGTAATTTCAACACTTTTAAAGTGTCCGGAGGGGTCCACTCCCCACAGAGTGAATTGAACACTTTTGAAAGTGTTGCCATGTTTACACTATAATAGAGTTCATATCAACTCTTTCTATTGTTGAAATTTAACACTGCTTAACACTTACCAGTGTTACATGTTTTCAACTCCATTGCTTAGTGTTAGAAATTAACTCTCTCAGTGTGATTTGAATTTCTATAAAAGGAGTTGCCTCATTAACACTATAAAGTCAAAATATGCTACTATACAATTAAAATAAAACATTTAAATATTTCAATAATTCGGAAATGAACCAATTAAAAATAAGAATGACATACAAGTTGATTGCTTTATGAAAAACATTTTTTATTTTGTTATCATCCAGATCTTGATGGCAGATAAATAGAAGACAAAACAAAGACAATTTAAATGTCCACGTCACACTGGCTCCCTTCTGTCGGTAAGCCAAGGTACAAAGTAAATATGCATGGTTTTATTACTAAGCATTTCATCACATCTTATTTACAAATGCAATGAACAAAATTAGATGATGTATGTCACAGAATAGTACCAGACTTTGAGGCTTATTCATTCAAAATAAAAAATAAAAAATAATGTAACAACTTCCCTGCGACACCTTTGTGACAGAAGTGCAATCTGTATTTACTGAGAACTTTTCTACATATAAGAATAGGGCACTATGTATGCTTTGTGACTATTCTCATTAGAGCACTGCTTGTCAAATGGTTTGAAATGAGTCAGTTCATCAACGCAGATAACAGAAAACTCATCCATTTGGTCTTCTATACAGTAGGCATTAAAGTGGTCATCATAGTACATTGTTTCTACATTACAGGCTATTATGAAAGCACGCTCTTCGTATATAATAATATCACAGATCTTTTTGAAAGCAGGGAGATCATCGGTACATCCAGTGCATATGAACAAATCAACCTGGTACTCAGTACCATCATTTCTGACCCAGTTGTTGCTTGAAACACTTGAACATGCTTCTAAATATAATGTCTGACTAAGTTCTTCCCCACCTTGCAAGGTGCTGATTGTTTTTGATGTTGTAGGACCAAATTCAAATAATCTAAAACAATAATTTTCAAATTGAAACACCAGTTGGCGCTGATGCTGCTTCACCAATGATTTGGTGAGATTTTTTAAATCTTTACCACATCTTTAGAAAAATGCGTGTTTGGCTTCAAATCGCATGCACCACATATGGATAAGAGGGCCAATTTTTTGCATGCATCTCGGATAGTGTATCATCAAATGGTGCTTGGGGATCAACTTCTTGTCGAGAAACAATGCTTTGAACAGAGTATGGTGATCACGGATCAGATGTTTCAAGTAAGAAACACCTTTTACGGTGTAGAAAAACACTATATTGACAATCTGTATTAGAAGGAGCAGAAAGTTCCAGTGACTGTTATCCCTTTCAATGACATCACCCAGTGTGTGCAGAAGACACCATGACTGGACAGCATTCTGACCCGGGTGTTTGCTCTTATCATCCATCTTTAACCCAGTTGGTTTGTTTTTATGTTCTGTGGAACCGTAATTAAAGCTCTGTATCCTGTCTGACAATGAGTTCAAAGAGACATAGCCCTGTTTAACAAGGTACTCAAAAACCAGCTTAAGTTCATACTGTACCACACCCTCTAGCAAATCATGCATTATATCAACAGCATAGTTATCAGTGTTATGGAAATACTCTAATGAATTGAGCACACGTGACTTTTTAACACCATATAATGACCGCAGTTCAGGATTTTTATTTAGTGCCCTACAATGTTCAGTATGACCCTCTTTGGAACGGAAAATTAACCCAGGATGATTCTCAGTAAATACAGATTGCACTTCTTCCTTACTCATTAAACAAAACCTACAGAAATGTGCTATTTAAAGCCAGATTATCTCCTGTTACTTGAATAACTGAGCCAAACAATGGTTGTTCAAAACAAGGAAGCTGTATTCCTTCGGTTTCTAAGATTTTCAGGTCATCAATAAGAGGCTTTAGTATCACATCAAAACCATATGTCTTCAGATCTTCAGTGTAGAATAGAGCTGCAAGATGTATTAGATACTGATTAGTATCAACCTCTTGATCCATGCTGTGACTATGCACCTTGTTGTGGTGCTTTCGGAAGCCACTTGTAGTACAACATGATAATGGACAACCTAGCTCTCCACATTTTAAACGTAATGTTTTGCCAGGATATAGACCATGTTGAAATTTTAGATGTTGACAAAGAACCAAACAATTTTTGTGGTGCGCTTTACATACAAAACATGTGAACATCTTGAAGGCTGTTTATAAATGCAGTCCTCTCGCTGCAGCAGTCGTGCTCTAAGTTCTTTAACACGTGGGCTCTCCTTTGCTCTTCCGATATCGATGTTGTAAATTGTGGTTTGGATAAATGTGTAGAAATTACAAAGAGCTTTGTCTTATGAAAGACTGAAGACGTAGTGAGTTTTGAACAGTTCATCAAAAGCTGCCACTGATGTATGTGCCTTGCATGGTATCGGTTTTCGGTCGATAACAAGGTAGAACCGTTGGATATCATTCCTTTGCTCACCGATGCAGAGGAGGAATGGTTGTTTTGTGTCAGCAGTCTCAAGGAAGGTAGTCACACTGGCTCCTTCCTGTAGGTCAGAAAAGGGACAAAATAAATATGAAAATTAAACTCTTTGCATGGTTTTTTATCACCAAGCGTTTCATCGCAGCTTATTTACAGATGGAATGAACAAAATGAGATGATGTATGTCTCAGAATTCCAAAGTAATCTGCACCTCAAAACGCACATCTGAGGTTTAAAAATGAACTTTTGCATACTTTAAGATATCTCACAAGATGGCTGGCTGCATGAGCTGGACTGATCTTGGCTGTTTTTTTCTGGCCTCTTGAGGTCGGAGGGAGCAGATGCAGCAGCAAAAGGATTAACGACATATCACTGTCTCATCCTAAAGACATCACAAAAGAATTAAATTAGACACTAATGAACACTAATGAAATATTTTGGAAATACAAAACCGTCTTTACTGACCGTGGTTGTCCTCAGGATGAGGTTCAGTTCCTGACAGCAGCTCAACAATGTACTGATTTGGTGGAAGAGTCTTGCAGTCTGCGATGACTTTTGGCTTGAAGAATGTTGACCACTTTGCCAGGAATTTCTGAGACACTTCGTCACCAAACATCATGGAGAAATCCTGGTCGATCTACAAACAAGGAGACAATATTTTGATATACAGATTTCAGTATAGATGACAAAGGGAAATGGTGGGGTCAAATACTGAAACTACTACAAAAGCTAAAGATTTTCTTACCAATCCAGGCACATCAAGGAAATGAAGGAACACATCCAGGACTGATGATGATGCATCCTCATCATGGACCATCTTCTGTCGATACTCATTTTGTCTCTGACCACAGATTCATCAGTTGAATGTCTGATTGTAGATATCGCCTCCCTGCACTCCTCACCAAATAGCTGGTCATAGGCCAACAAAGATTCTCGTCTGGTTTTTGGACCATCCTGAATAACTGTCTTGGAATGACCCCAGGAGCCAGCAGAGGTGTTGCGTTGAACCGTCTTGATCCTCCATG
This sequence comes from Argentina silus, assembly GCF_951799395.1. NCBI lineage: Eukaryota > Metazoa > Chordata > Actinopteri > Argentiniformes > Argentinidae > Argentina > Argentina silus. Next base: position 4,192,566 of record NC_139654.1, on the reverse strand, counting down.
CAATGTAGCCAGTGTTACCCTCAGGATCATAGTAGTGTTCCTGTTTAAGACAACAAAACCAAGGCACACATATTCATATAAATTACTCAACACAATAAGTTTAGACACTGACAATATAAAACTTTACAAAAACTAGTGGGAAATACAAGGCTGAGAAACCTATATACTCATCTGAAACAGGATTTAAATACAAACAAGGAAACTAAAAAGGGAAGAAAGTATAGAAAATACAATGGTTTGGGTTTTCACATAGAAAACAAGAACTTACATATCCTTGTTTGGAGAATGGATCTTGGAGGTACGGAAAAAGTGTCACAATTCCCAGTGCATAATTGGTTCTCACACTTGACGGTGGAATCCTCCTTTGTCTCCCGGGAATTTAGGCTCTGTACAGAACCCCCGACCAACCCTCAGATAACAGGTTATGGATCCTCAGCCTGAGGGGTGTTACCCTGTCAGATGCTGACTGGTCCTATGTAGGTTGGTGTCGATTAGATTCACTCCGCTGTTAACGGTCTACATCCCATAGTTCCCCCCATATCTTCCTCTACCCACCTCAGCTGCACTGAAAAATCTCTATGGTTAATGACCACTCTAATCTGACATGAGTGCCAGTTAGTGTGGTTGCAGATAAAGGGTTTTACCCTTTATCCAAAGGAGGTAATAAGGGGCCAGATATAACCCTTCAGATCCTAAGATGTATTATGCACAGTAGTCTATAATATTTTATGTTACCAGGAGGAGGTAAAAAGGCTTATGAGGGATGGAATGACTAAAAATGAAAAAAAAAAATATATATATATATATATATATATAATAATAAGAATAATAAGAATAATAAGAATAATAATAGTAATAATAATTAAGAATTAAATTTGAGAAAACTGTTCCTTTAAATGCAGGTTAAATTCTTTAATGATGGCTTAAAACATTGCAGCATTACAATGAAATTTAGAGAAGCCCCAGTGTCAATTGATCAGAGCGAAGCCGGTTCCTCTATCCGCCAGAGCTGTTGTTATACAAACAAAGGTCCGCCAAGGTCCTCCGTTGTACTCGAGTGGCGAGTCCTGAAGTCAGAATTTAATCAGAGTGTGAGCTCCGGTCACGGAGATTCTGCTCGAGTGCTAGAGTATGAAATCTCCAGTGTCCACTCCGGGGTAATCTTCAACACACTCACTCCTGCTCCGGTCCTTCAGGTGTTACGCTCTGCAGCAGGGAATGACCGTTGTGCTGCTCCAGGGAGCTCTTTTTATAGTCTTCAATGGGGCTTTTTGTTACCCCCACCCTTTCTTATCTAGTTCATTCAGTCAGGCATAGAATTCGATCTAGTTCTCAGTCAAGCCTAGAATTCTATCTAATTCATTACATCACCCTGAGTTCGCACCCATGCTTAGTCATGGGCATAAGGCACCTGTTGTTATGTCTACTAGACATACTTATCACTCTCCTGCTCAAACATGGACTCAAGGCCACTTCTTATTGTGCAATTATATTCTATTTTTGTAACATACTAATCTAGGCCTTTCTCAAAGTTAACATTTAGTACATATGGTATACAATTATCATTAGCACACATGAATTATACAGTTAAACATTAGTATGGTGGCCTACTTCAGTAATCATTTCTGAGTAAGAATTATACAGGCAAACATTAATGCATTTGGTTGCCTACTTCAGTATCAGTTAAACCGTTATCACTACAAGGTCCAACCAGATGTGTTGACCCGGAGTCATACACTACCCTTATAATTTCTCTTATTCAGTTTTGCCTTTTGCACATATTTGAACTCATTTATCATTAACCAATTATATATATTTGACTCAACTTATCATCAATCAGTGACACTCTTTTGAATCAACTTATCATTTCAGTTACACACTTTTGAATCAACTTATCATTAATCAGTTACACACATTTGAATCAACTTATCATTTCAGTTTCACACATTTAAATCAACTTATCAGTTACACACATTTGAATCAACTTATCATTAATCAGTTACACACATTTGAATCAACTTATCATTCATAAGCAGTAATGCAGTTAACACCTATTTGAATCAACTTATCATTCATAAGCAGTTATGCAGTTGCACCTATTTGAAGGATAGTTCAAAGATAAAATGTGTTTCAGGAACATCCTCAGCCGCGGTGTCCCTCGTCAGGTCGGGCCCCCGGCTGCTAAGCTTTTTCTCTTTCTCTTGCCGTGTCGTGGTGATTCACCAAGGTTGCTCTCGAACCTCGGGCCGATCCTGCCGTGTTTAACTGGGGAACGTTGGGAATGGTGTTCAGGCCGGGGAAAGGACGTACTAGACTCACCCTCGGTGACACAACTCAAACACCCAATCTAACCAACTCTTATATACACACACACACACACACACACACACACACACACACACACACACACACACACATAGGAGAAGGAACAACATGTACGTTGGATAGAGAGACAGGTGAAGGATTCTATGGAAAGTGAATTATAGAACATGTCCATGTTGTACTGACAGAGAAGGAGAGCTGTCTTCACATCCACTCCCTGCTATCTTACACACAGCAACGTGATCCAGCATCACAACACAAACACCCAATCTAACCAACTCTTATATACATACAGACACTCTCTCCTGTGTTATTCTCAGAGTTCATCAGTCTGATTTGATCATCTAATCATTCATCTGGATTGTCAGATGCATTTCCATCAAAAAAACAAAAAAACATGTAAGCTTCCATTTTTTGTCACTCTATTGCAGTCTATTTTACTATCAGATGCATTTTATTTTATTTAATATAATATAATATATATATATATATATATATACAGTAAAAAATAATATAACTACACACAACAATCCTACACCCTACACACTACACACTGGGAGAGGGAACATCTGTACATCCAACATCTCAGTGAAAACACACCACTATCCAACTGCATCATGTTCTGATCCGTCATCTTTGAGCCTTTGGTGTTCAGTGTGATCTCCCTGAGACTAGTTTACACAGGGTCACTGAAGAGCCCTGGTACCAAACCCTAAACCCTGGGTAGAGGGGCTCAGTGAATGTGGAGTGGAAGGTGTACAGGAGGGTCTGTGTGTCAGAGGAGACGCTGTAGAAGGACAGAGTGCCGGCCGGCCAGTCCAGATACACTCCTACTCTGTGGGAGCCAGAGGAGGGGACAGGTATGACAGTGTTCTTCTTATTGTGACAGGCGGAGTAACTGTTACCAGAGCAGCTCAGACTCCAGGACTTGTCATTGTATCCCAACACACAGTCATTACCCTCTCCTCTCCTGCTGATTCCTTTATATGTCACTCCTATATAAGCCACTCCCCCACTCCACTCTACCTCCCAGTAACGGCGCCCAGTCAGACTCTCTCTACACAGCACCTGTTCCCAGTCCTCAAATCTCTCTGGGTGATCAGGATACGGCTCCTCCTCTCTCCCCCGTGTCACCTTTTTGTTCTCCTCAGACAGAGAGAGGTCTCTGTATGCTGTGTTTGGGTCCAGTGTGAGCTCACAGGCATCTGGGAGAAGAGCAGAGGGAGGGAGGGAGGGAGGGAGAGAGAGAGAGAGAGGAGAGGGGGGAGAGAGAGGGGGACGGAGAAAGAGAAAGAGGGATGGAGGGAGAGAGAGAAAGAAAGAGGGAGAGAGAAAGAGAGAGAGAGGATGAAGAGAGAGTGGGACAGAGGAAGAGAAAGAGATAGAGGGATGGAGGGAGAGAGAGAGGAGAGAGAGAGAAAGGAAGAGAGAGGGGGATGGAGGAAGAGAAAGAGAGAGGAGAGAGAGGAGAGAGAAAGAGAGAGAGAGAAGGAACAGAGAGGGGGACGAAGGAAGAGAAAGAGAGAGAGAGAGGAGAGAGAGAAAGAGAGAGAGAGAGAGAGAGAGAGAGAGGGAGGAGGAAGAGAGAGGGGGATGTAGGAAGAGAAGGAGAGAGAGGGAGGGAGGGAGAGAGAGAAGGAACAGAGAGGGGGACGGAGGAAGAAAAAGAGAGAGGGATGGAGGGAGAGAGAGAGAGAGGGAGAGAGAGAGAAAGAGAGAGGAAGAGAGAGAGAGAGAGAGAGAGAGAAGGAACAGAGAGGGGGACAGAGAAAGAGAGAGATGGATGGAGGGAGAGAGAGAGGAGAGAGAAAGAGAGAGAGAGGGGAGGGAGAGAGAGAGAGGGGGACGGAGGAAGAGAAAGAGAGAGAGGGATGGAGGGAGAGAGAGACAGAGAGAGAGGGGAGAGAGAGATAGGGAGAAGGAACAGAGAGGGGGATGGAGGAAGAGAAAGAGAGAGAGGGAGGGAGGGAGGGAGGGAGGGAGAGAGAGGAGAGAGAGAGAAAGAGAGGGCGACGGAGGAAGAGAAAGAGAGAGAGAGAGGAGAGAGAGAGCAAGAGAGAGAAGGACCAGAGAGGGGGACGGAGGAAGAGAAAGTGAGAGAGGGATGGAGGAAGAGAGAGAGAGAGAGGGGGGGACAGAGAGGGGGACGAAGGAAGAGAAAGAGAGAGAGGGATGGAGGGAGAGAGAGAGAGAGAGAGGGAGAAGGAACAGAGAGGGGGATGGAGGAAGAGAAAGAGAGAGAGGGAGGGAGAGAGAGAGAGAGAGAAAGAGAGACAGAGAGAGAAAGAGAGAGAGGGGAGAGAGATAGAGAGAAAGGAGATAGAGAGAGGGGGACAGAGGAACAGAAAGAGAGAGAGGGAGAGTCAGATATGTAGGCTGTCTTTGATGAGTCTCTCCCTCTCCTAGAGATCTCTAGTTGTGTCTCAGGGTTTGTGGAGAGGATCAATGGAGGGAGGGAGGGAGGGAGGGATTGATAGAGGGAGAGAGGGAGGGATGGAGGGATAGAGGGAGGGAGGAACAGAGAGAGGGAGGGAGGTAGAGATAAAGAGAGAGAGAGACTGTCAGCTACTTCAGGAGAAACACACTCACATTGGAAGAACTGGTCCTGGGCTCTGGTCTTGGGCTGGAAAACATCCACTCCATTCACTACAGACGGAAGGGAGGGAGGGAGGTAGAAAGGGAGGGAGGGAGAGAGGGAGGTAGAGAGGTAGAAAAAGGAAGGGAGGAGAGGGAGGGAGGGGGAGAGAGAGAGGGGAGTTAGAGGTAGAGGGAGGGAGGAGAGGGAGGGAGGGGGAGAAAGGGATAGAGGGAGAGAAAGAGAGGGAGGGAGGGAGGGAGATGAAGGGAGAGGAGGGAGGGAGAAAGAGTGAGGGATAGAGGGAGGATGGAGGGAGGGAGAGGATGGAGGGACAGAGGAAGGGAGAGATGGGGGGAGAGAGGTGGGGAGGGAGGGAGAGAGAGGCATGGAGGGAGAGCAAGAGGAGGGAGGAAAGGGAGGGGAGTGAAAGAAAGAGAGAGAGAGGGAGTGAGGGAGGAATGGAGGGGAGGGAGGGAAAGAGGGTAGGATAGAGGGAGGGAGGGAGGGATAGAGGGATGAAGGAGGGAGGGAGAGAGGGAGAGAGAGGAGGGAGGGAGGCAGAGAGGGAGGGAGAGGAGGGAGAGAGGAAGGGAGATAGGGAGGGTTAGAGGGGGGGTGGGAGAGAGAGGATTGAGGGAGAACGGGAGTGAGAGAGAGAGGGAGAGAGGGGGGAGGTAGAGGGAGGGAGAGAGGGAGGGAGGGAGGGAGGGAGAGAGATAGAGAGACATATATCAGTCAAGGGTTGTAAACATGGACAGGTCCCACATTGTTCTGATGGGGGGAAAAGAGAAGGCCTCACTTTGCAGGTTAACCCTTTGGGGACCAGGGGTATTTTCTCCATTTTTACATACATTTTTTCTTTCTCAATTTGAAGTCACTTCCATACAAAATAATAGCCAAGTGTTTCATATCAATATTTTCAGGACAAACTCAGCTTTCTTGATTGTGATGAATGTTTACCCCAAGAGCACTGTCTGAATAGGTAAGTAGGCCTAAACCTGAACATTTCGAATCCGTTTTTCAGAAATGTTTCAAATCCCATGTGAAAACATACCTTTACCCATGTGGATGAATTGTTTTGGTGCTTGAAATTCATTTATGAAGTCCTGAGCTACACAGAAATGGTATACAATATGAATAAAATACTAGACAGAATATAAAAAAGGACTTCTAATGGATCCTTGTAAACACATCTTCTCTGCTTTCTGTCTCTGTCACTGTCACTGAAATGTTTGTCAATACCGACAATGCCTAAGGTAGGTTAGGGTTTAGGGTCTGTTGTTGGTTGGATGTTTTCATTGATGGTTTAGTATTTGGGTTAGGGTTAGGGGGTTAGGGGTTAGGGTCTGTTGTTGGTTGGATGTTTTCATTGACGGTTTAGTATTTGGGTTAGGGTTAGAGGTTATGGTTAGGGGTTTGGGGCTTAGGGTCTGTTGTTGGTTGGATGTTTTCATTGATGGTTTAGTATTTGGGTTAGGGTTTGGTGTTAGGGTCTGTTGTTGGTTTGATGTTTTCATTGATGGTTTAGTAATTGGGTTAGGGTTAGGGCTTTGGGTCTGTTGTTGGTTGGATGGTTTACTATTTGGGTTAGGGGTTTGGGTCTGTTGTTGGTTGGATGTTTTCATTGATGGTTTAGTATTTGGGTTAGGGTTGGGGTTAGGGGTTAGTGTTAGGTTGTAGGTTAGGGGGTTAGGGGTTTGGGTCTGTTGTTGGTTGGATGTTTTCATTGATGGTTTAGTATTTGGGTTAGGGTTAGGGGTTAGGGCTTTGGGGTTAGGATCTGTTGTTAGTTAGATGTTTTCATTGATGGTTTAGTATTTGATAGAATAGATGCTGAATTGTATGTGACTATAAATGTCCGACTGATGGGGAAACGGAAAGTCATAAAAAGAGGCTTTGCCAAGAGGAGGGGAGACAATCGGATTCGCGCACCCTGGGGGAGTCCAAAGGTTTGAGTGACCTGGGTCTGAGAGGACCATTTAGTCTAAAAGCCCACAAAGTGAAATCTAACGTGTTGCAGAGAACGGGTGGATCGACCTCGTTGACAAGAACATTGGTGAGAATACCCACACTGTGTCCTCTCGTCGCGGCCTGCGCACCCTCTCACTCACCACTCTTTCTTCCTCTGTCTTAACCGCCCTACCCTCTGTTGAATCCTTCTCTCTTCTATCCACTGACGCAGCTTCCTCCACCCTCCTGTCCTCTCTTTCCTCATCCGTCGACTCTCTGTCCACAGATCTCAAGGCCGGCAAGATCCTCTCCACGCGCTCCCTGGCTGTCTGAAACCCTGCAAGCTTGTAGAATAGGGCTCCAGGCAGCTGAGAGGAAATGGAGAAAATCTGGCCTTCCTGATGATCTAGACCACTATCTCACTCTCCTCCTCAACTACACCTCATCTGCATCAGCTTCTAAAGCCTTATACTACCATTTCAAAATGTAATCCTCTGTCTCTGACCCAAGGAAACTGTTCTCCACATTTTCCTCACTCCTCAACCCTCCTCCTCCCGCTCCTCCCTCCTCTCTGTCTGCCGATGACTTTGTCACCTATTTTGAAAAGAAGGTTGATGACATTAGCAGCTCCTTCCCTCTACCTCTCACCAACAATGCTACCTCTCCTCCGAAACCCACTGTGCAACACCCAGTCTCTGGTTTATCAGATTTCCCCCCCTCTCCCCTGAGGATGTTCTAAAGCTGGTCACATCCAAGCGGCAACCCCAACCCAAAGACCTCTTCACCCCTGCTACCCCACTGTACCAGTTCTCACTTGCAAATGAAATGAATTAAAAATTAATAAAAATAGCCTACTGGCATTACGACTGCCAATGGCCCCTGGTGTGAGCATTGATTACTTTGTCTAATGATGACTGTTGGAAAGATGACTCACTTACTTTAACAAATGTATTGTTGTAAGTCGCTTTGGATAAAGGCGTCTGCTAAATGCCATAAATGTCAAATGTAAATGTAAAAATGTTGGCGTTAGGACGACAGAGATCGGGTGAGATTACGTTAATAAATAAAGATTCCTAATTCCAAAAAAGGAAAGATTGAGGTAGAAAGGATAAGACCTGCAGATGGCCAGAGGTGGATTTGTGAGGGGAGTAAAGAGAAGAGGTTCTTAGAGGTTAAATGGGGGTTAGGGTTAGGGTTAGGGTTAGGGTTAGGGTTAGAGTCAGGGTTAGGGTTGGTTGCTTTTATGACTTGTGAAGAAAAGTCTTTGGATAAACCATCAGCTCTAGTCTTTGGCATTTTTATTTCAAAGTATTTTAACTTTGAATTTAAACTGCCATTAGTTTGTTTTTTAAGGCTGGTGAAGGTTCCTTCTTGTTGGGATTAGAAATTCGCGAGGATTATTTGGTTTGGAGTCGCGTCACGGACGGATCCGTTTTCTATTGAGACTAAGTGGATTAGGGCGGGACTTGGACCTGAGGAGGGAAAAATCCAGTGATTGGTTGGACATTTAGGGAGGGGGCTTTGTGATTGGATATGGACCCTGTTGTGTTTGTTTGCTGAGTTACAGATATTATTTACTGCACTTCTCTGTCTATTAGTTTTCTCCTGATCACCATTCTATTACTAATATATAATGTCAATCATATACAAGGAACAGGGAAGAACAGTAGATCCACATTTTTTGTGACACAATCTTGATAATATTCATTATTGACAGTTACACACACACACACACACACACACACACACACACGTTTACATACACTTGTAAAGAACAGGTATGTCATGGCAGTCTTGAGTCACAAAAAAACTACTGAAAATGTGACAAAATCTGCTGGGTCAAAAATATACATACAGCACCTTGAATTATCAATTTTGGTGATGTAGAAAGTTGTGTCAATCACAAATGCTGTGTGGCATGGCCTCTTAACTTCTTATGAGTGATTATGATTGACTACAGCTGGTGACTTATTTCAGCCCATTTAAATAGGGTTCGTTTGATACACTCATTACACTCAGCCAAAAACGCTACAATGGGAAAGTCTAAGGAGCTCAGCACGGTCTGAAAAAGCGCATCATTGACATGAACAAGTCAGGAAAGTCACATGGAGCCATTTCAAAGCAGCTACAGGTCCCAAGATCAACTGTGCAAACAATTGTTTGTAAGTATAAAATGCATGGCACAGTTGTGTCACTGCCACGATCAGGAAGAAAACGCAAGCTATCACCTGCTGCTGAGAGAAAATTGGTCAGGATGGTCAAGAGTCAACCAAGAACCACCAAAAAGCAGGTCTGCCATGAATTAGAAGCTGCTGTAACACAGGTGTCAGTGTCCACAGTCAAGCGTATTTTACATCGCCATGGACTGAGAGGCTGCCGTGCAAGAAGGAAGCCGTTGCTCCAGAAGCGGCACCTTAAGGCTTGACTGAAGTTTGCTGCTGATCACATGGACAAAGAAAAGGCCTTGAAGACCAGTTCCACTGTTTTGCTGCCAGTGGAACTGGTGCTTTACAGAAAGTAAAGGGAAAACCCTCCAAATTCTTCAGGAAAACCTAAAGCCAGAAGGTTGGGTCTTGGACATAGTTGGGTGTTCCAACAGGACAATGACCCCAAACACACATCAAAAGTGGTAAAGGAATGGCTAAATCAGGCTAGAATTAAGGTCTTAGAATGGCCTTCACAAAGTCCTGACTTTAACCCCATTGAGAACATGTGGAGTGTGCTGAAGAAACAAGTCTGTGTCAGAAAGCCAACGAATTTGAACTGCACGGATTCTGTCAAGAGGAGTGGTCAAAGATTCAACCAGAAGCTTGCTAGAAGCTTGTGGATGGCTACCAAAAGCGTCTAATTGAGGTGAAAATGGCCAAGGGACATTTAATCAAATATTAGCATTGCTGTATGTATATTTTTGACCCAGCAGATTTTGTCACATTTTTAGAAGATCCATAATAAATTCATAAAAGAACCAAACTTCATGAATGTTTTTTGTGACTCAAGACTGCCATGACATACAAGTTCTTTACAAGTGTATGTAAATTTCTGACCACAACTGTAACTGGTCTGAAGTTGAGGTGATGAAAGTTGAGCAAGTAGAGTTTGTAACCCACCTGTAGTTGAGATGTTGGGTTAGGGTTAGGGTTAGGGTTAACCTTAACCTTAACCCTAACCCTAACCCTAACCCTCACCCACCTGTAGTTGAGATGTTGGGCCATTCTCCCTTAAGGAGGTCCTCTAGTTTGTCTCTCAGCTCAGACACAGCATCACTCACACCTCCAAACAACTGAAGAGGACCCTCAATGATGCTGGGGAAGTCTGAACATACACTGGGACTGGAGAGAGACTGATAACTCTGGAGAGAGAGAGACAGAGAGAGAGACTGATAACTCTGGAGAGAGAGAGACAGAGAGAGAGACAGAGAGAGAGACAGAAAGAGAGAGAGAGAGAGAGAGAGAGAGAGAGAGAGAGAGAAAGAGAACAGAGGATGAATGAATAATTGAACAGTAATCTTGTTTCAGTATTGCAGATGGAGGGTCAGTGTGGTTACCTGGAGGAAATGGATGGGATCCTCTGTGTGTGAAAGCTGCTCCAGCTCAGCGTCTCTCCTCCTCAGCTCAGCTATCTCCTGCTCCAGCTTCTCCACCAGTTCTTCAGCCTGACTCACTGCTGCCTCCTGCTGGGCTCTGATCAGCTGCTTCACCTCAGACAACCTTCTCTCAATGGAGCGGATCAGCTCCGTGAAGATCCTCTCACTGTCCTCCACTGCTGTCTGTGCAGAGCGCTGTTAGGACACACACACACACACACACAAACGTCTTAAGGCAATTGAATCTTATCAGACAGGAAAAAGCCCTGGTTTTGATGGCATACCAGTAGAAGTATATGAAACTTTTGTTGAGATACTGAAACATCCATTACTGGCAGGAGAAGTTCCTCCAAAAACAACAAACTATCTGACACACAACAAGAGGGTCTGATCTCGCTATCACTGGTCAGTATAAAGACCCAGTCTATTTAAGGACGGGCCTCTCCCTAAAAGCTTCAATCATTCAAAAACTATACTATACTTTACCAAACTGGTTGTGTAGCAGATTACTAAAAGAAGCTCACCCTCGATTTAAAAAAGGCCTGTTGGCCTTCATACAGATCACAACATCTCAGTTTTAGGATGTTGAAAATGAAATACTCTACAAAGTACCACCCTTGTTAAAACAAGGCATACAAAGCTGGTTACAATTTCAATGTTATCCTCCAGAACAATCAGATCAAATATTACAGCAAACAATCAGATTAAATTCAAATATACTATTTACTAATAGTGTGTGTGTGGATGGAGTTGATATATCTTAACACGTACAACAGGAAAAACACCAAATAAACCATAATGGACATCAATGACTATGTAAAATAATAAATAAATGAATAAATAATAATAACATAAATAGGTACCTAGTAGATGGAATATATTTGTAATAACTATTAAAATGAATAAAACAAACAAAGTACTTAAGTCCTCTGATGATGGGGGGTAGTGACTGGGCAAAAAGAAGAAAAGAAAGAAAACACACACACACTCACACACACACACACACACACACACACACACACACACACACACACACACACACACACACACACACACACACACTCACTGTGAGAGACTCCACAGCCTGTTTGGTCTCCTTCAGTTGCTTCTCTCTCTTCTGGACTCTCTGCTGGACTTCCTGCTGACTCATCCCCAGCTGACGCTGTAGACACACACACATTGTTACTGTATACTACACACTGTTATGATTCCAGAAGAGAGAGAAGCACTGTTACACTGTTATGAGTCATTGTACCTGTTAAAACTTGTCTGATAAGAACCAGATTGTAAAACAACAAACACCAACAACCTTATCCCTCTCCATACACAAACACAGTCATGTGGAAGAGACTTTGGATCTCTGGAAATTTCATTCAATCAGTCAGTGACATTTACTTTTAGATGTTTTACAGACAGAGTCACCAACTAGTAGCTCTGGTTCTTACTTATTACTCATAGTTGTCCTGTATGTGATATTCAGAGTAATACCAGTCTGAAGCTCTTCTTCTTACCTGTTTCTCCGTCCTTTCTGCTGCAGCTGTGACTGTGTCATGGCCTTTATGTTCATCCATGGAACACAGATAACAGATACACTGCTGGTCAGTACGGCAGAACATCTTCATCACTTCATCATGACGAGAGCAGATCTTCTCCTGCAGTTGTGTGGAGGCGTTGACCAGCTTGTGCTTCTTAAAGGCAGGAGATTCATAGTGAGGCTGGAGGTGAGTCTCACAGTAAGAGGCCAGACACACCAGACAGGACTTGAGGGCTTTCTGCTTTCTCCCAGTGCAGAAATCACACGCCACATCTCCAGGTCCAGCATAACAGTGAGCAGGAGGAGCAGCTTGGAGTCTTGTCTTCTTCAGATTCTCCACTAATTCAGCCAACAGAGTGTTTTTCTGTAAAAGAGGCCTTGGGATGAAGGTCTGTCTGCATTGGGGGCAGCTGTAGACCCCCTTCTGATCATCCTGATCCCAGCAGCCCTTAATACAGCCCATACAGTAGCTGTGTCCACAGGGAATAGCCACCGGATCCTTCAGTAGATCCAGACAGATCGGACAGCTAAAAGAGTCCATGCTCTCTGCCATGTTGCTGCACACACGACCAGACTGAGCAGCAGAGTGTCAGAGATAC
>NC_139654.1:4167500-4172500 GCF_951799395.1 Argentina silus | reverse complement strand
TCTCTCTCTATATATATGTCCATCTCTCTCTCTCCCTCTCTCTATTTCTCTGTCTCTCTCTCTCTCTCTGTCTCTCTCTCTGTCTCTCTTTCTGTCTGTCTCTTTGTCTATCTCTCTATCTGTCATTCTTTCTCCATCTCTCTCTCTCTCTCTCTTATTTTGTTATGAGAGGAAGAAGTTCCAGAAAAACCTTCGCGGTTTGTTATTTTGGTACGAGAGAAAGAAGTTCCAGTTGAAACTTTGTGGTTGGTTTTTTTGGTACTAGAGAAAGAAGTTCCAGAAGAAACTTTGCGATTCAATATTTTGGTAGGTGAGAAAGGAGTTCCAGTAGAAACTTTGTGGTTGTTTTTTTTGGTACTAGAGAAAGAAGTTTCAGAAGAAACTTTGCGATTCTTTATTTTGGTACTCTATCTCTTTTTCTCTCTCTCTTTCTCTGTTTCTCTCTCTTTCTCTATCTATCTCTCCATCTCTCTCTCTCTATCTCTCTCTCTCTCTCTCTCTCTCTCCCTCTCTCTATCTATCTCTCTATCTGTCTCTCTCTCTCTCTCTCTTATTTTGGTATGAGAGGAAGAAGTTCCAGAAAAACCTTCGCGGTTCGTTATTTTGGTACGAGAAAAAGAAGTTCCAGTAGAAACTTTGTGGTTTGTTATTTTGGTACTAGAGAAAGAAGTTTCAGAAGAAACTTTGCGATTCTTTATTTTGGTACTCTGTCTCTTTCTCTCTCTCTCTCTCTGTCTCTCTCTCTGTCTCTCTTTCTGTCTGTCTCTTTGTCTATCTCTCTATCTGTCATTCTTTCTCCATCTCTCTCTCTCTCTCTCTTATTTTGGTATGAGAGGAAGAAGTTCCAGAAAAACCTTCGCGGTTTGTTATTTTGGTACGAGAGAATGAAGTTCCAGTTGAAACTTTGTGGTTGGTTTTTTTGGTACTAGAGAAAGAAGTTCCAGAAGAAACTTTGCGATTCAATATTTTGGTAGGTGAGAAAGGAGTTCCAGTAGAAACTTTGTGGTTGTTTTTTTTGGTACTAGAGAAAGAAGTTTCAGAAGAAACTTTGCGATTCTTTATTTTGGTACTCTGTCTCTTTCTCTCTCTCTCTTTCTCTGTGTCCCTCTCTTTCTCTATCTATCTATCTCTCCATCTCTCTCTCTCTATCTGTCCATCTCTCTCTCTCTCTCCCTCTCTCTCTGTCTATCTCTCTATCTGTCTCTCTCTCTCTCTCTCTCTTATTTTGGTATGAGAGGAAGAAGTTCCAGAAAAACCTTCGCGGTTCGTTATTTTGGTACGAGAAAAAAATGTTCCAGTAGAAACTTTGTGGTTTGTTATTTTGGTACTAGAGAAAGAAGTTTCAGAAGAAACTTTGCGATTCTTTATTTTGGTACTCTGTCTCTTTCTCTCTCTCTCTTTCTCTGTGTCCCTCTCTTTCTCTATCTCTCCATCTCTCTCTCTCTCCATCTCTCACTCTACTTCTGTCTCTCTCTCTCTCTCTCTCTCTCTCTCTGTCTGTCTCTTTGTCTATCTCTCTATCTGTCTCTCTCTCCATCTCTCTCTCTCTCTCTCTCTCTCGCTCTCTCTTGGTACTAGAGAAAGAAGTTTCAGAAGAAACTTTGCGATTCTTTATTTTGGTACTCTGTCTCTTTCTCTCTCTCTCTCTCTGTCTCTCTCTCTGTCTCTCTTTCTGTCTGTCTCTTTGTCTATCTCTCTATCTGTCATTCTTTCTCCATCTCTCTCTCTCTCTCTCTTATTTTGGTATGAGAGGAAGAAGTTCCAGAAAAACCTTCGCGGTTTGTTATTTTGGTACGAGAGAATGAAGTTCCAGTTGAAACTTTGTGGTTGGTTTTTTTGGTACTAGAGAAAGAAGTTCCAGAAGAAACTTTGCGATTCAATATTTTGGTAGGTGAGAAAGGAGTTCCAGTAGAAACTTTGTGGTTGTTTTTTTTGGTACTAGAGAAAGAAGTTTCAGAAGAAACTTTGCGATTCTTTATTTTGGTACTCTGTCTCTTTCTCTCTCTCTCTTTCTCTGTGTCCCTCTCTTTCTCTATCTATCTCTCCATCTCTCTCTCTCTATCTGTCCATCTCTCTCTCTCTCTCTCTCTCTCCCTCTCTCTCTGTCTATCTCTCTATCTGTCTCTCTCTCTCTCTCTCTCTTATTTTGGTATGAGAGGAAGAAGTTCCAGAAAAACCTTCGCGGTTCGTTATTTTGGTACGAGAAAAAAATGTTCCAGTAGAAACTTTGTGGTTTGTTATTTTGGTACTAGAGAAAGAAGTTTCAGAAGAAACTTTGCGATTCTTTATTTTGGTACTCTGTCTCTTTCTCTCTCTCTCTTTCTCTGTGTCCCTCTCTTTCTCTATCTCTCCATCTCTCTCTCTCTCCATCTCTCACTCTACTTCTGTCTCTCTCTCTCTCTCTCTCTCTCTCTCTCTCTCTCTGTCTGTCTCTTTGTCTATCTCTCTATCTGTCTCTCTCTCCATCTCTCTCTCTCTCTCTCTCTCTCGCTCTCTCTTGGTACTAGAGAAAGAAGGTCCAGAAGAAACATCGCGGTTAGAAAGAAGTTCCTGCCACTCACAGAGATCTGCCACTCACTTGATATTTTCGCGGGGGGAGGAGCTACAGGTGGTAGTGGGCCTGAGGGGAGGAGTTACAGGTGGTAGTGGGCCTGAGGGGAGGACTAACAGGTGGTAGTGGGCCTGAGGGGAGGAGTTACAGGTGGTACTGGGCCTGAGGGGAGGAGCTACAGGTGGTAGTGGGCCTGAGGGGAGGAGTTACAGGTGGTAGTGGGCCTGAGGGGAGGACTAACAGGTGGGAGTGGGCCTGAGGGAGGGGAGGAGTTACAGGTTGTACTGGTCAGCTCAGTGAGGTTGGTCTTTGGGCTCTCAACCCAATAGAGGGCTTCACTACTGGGCCGACCCAAACCATTCTGTGCTGGCTCGGATGATTCATTTTCTATGGCCTTTCTTGCACTCTTTCAGCAATAATGATGGATGCATAACCAGCTCAGCCCAGCCCAGCCCAGCCCAGCCCAGCCCAGCCCAGCCCAGCCCAGCCCAGCCCAGCCCAGCCCAGCCCAGTCAGATCTGGACTTAGAACCGGTCTGATCCGGTCTAGGTCTGGTGTTAGAACCGGTCTGATCTGGTCTAGGTCTGGAGTTAGAACCAGTTTGACCTGGTGTTAGACCCGGTCTGATCTGGTCTGATCTAGTGTTAGAACCGGTCTGATCTAGTGTGCACCTGCTGTGAGAACCTGTCTGATCTGGTCCACCATCTGGTCTGGACTGTGTGTGTCTATATGTGCATGGCTGTGTGTGTGTGTGTGTGTGTGTGTGTGTGTGTGTGTGGTTGTACATTATCTTAAGACATTCTGCAAGTACGTTGCGGGTTAGTCTGTGTGCAGGCTATGGGAGTATGTGTTTACACCGTGAGTGGTGGTGTTTCCAAGCAAGAGAGACATACCTATCAACAGAAATACGAGGCTGAAGCCACATTTCTTTCCATACCTGAATAAAGCATTCATCCAGTAAGACCAGTTAAGGTTGCTAATGTTTGTAGAGAACACACACATATATGACACAAGACTGCCAGGCGTGTGTGTCCTTTAAATGGTTGGCAGAAATGTGACAACAAAGCACCCTAAAGTCATTTTATAATTCTGGAACTTTCCCTTCCATCTGTAGAAAGATCTGTATATTGACCAGTGAAAATTAAATTATATCATCACATACAATTTTAAAGGAATCTATGTTACCTCATTTAAATCAACGAAAACAAAACCCTTACCTGCTTTTTCTGTCTTCAGTTTCTCCACCTGACTCTCAGTGTCTGTCACTCTGAGCTCATCCACCTGGATCTCACTGGCACAGTCTGGCCTTCAAAGCTGAAACAACATCAAATGAAATGTCTGTTAGTCTGAGCACTGAGAGAACATGATTGAATTAGTTGAGGTGGGGGAGAGCAGAGCTACAACACATCACTGGATGTGAAACGGCCGGTCCCATAGGAAAGAGGGAAACGCTGCCCTGTTACATGATGGTCTCTCTTTGTTACCTGCATCATCACTCTTCATGGCTGTCATTCTGAAAGAGGGAAACGCTGCCCTGTTACATGGATGGTCTCTCTTTGTTACCTGCATCATCACTCTTCATGGCTGTCATTCTGAAAGAGGGAAACGCTGCCCTGTTACATGGATGGTCTCTCTTTGTTACCTGCATCATCACTCTTCATGGCTGTCATTCTGAAAGAGGGAAACGCTGCCCTGTTACATGATGGTCTCTCTTTGTTACCTGCATCATCACTCTTCATGGCTGTCATTCTGAAAGAGGGAAACGCTGCCCTGTTACATGATGGTCTCTCTTTGTTACCTGCATCATCACTCTTCATGGCTGTCATTCTGAAAGAGGGAAACGCTGCCCTGTTACATGGATGGTCTCTCTTTGTTACCTGCATCATCACTCTTCATGGCTGTCATTCTGAAAGAGGGAAACGCTGCCCTGTTACATGATGGTCTCTCTTTGTTACCTGCATCATCACTCTTCATGGCTGTCATTCTGAAAGAGGGAAACGCTGCCCTGTTACATGGATGGTCTCTCTCTGTTACCTGCATCATCACTCTTCATGGCTGTCATTCTGGACCGCAAGGCAGACAGTTCTGCAGCCTGAACTATATTTATGAGGGACAGACCTCTGTTAATACTTCTAGACACCTGTTCTGTCCTCATTATACGTAGCTGAACACCTTTAAACACCTCCCATCATCAAGAGTCTGGAGACAGAATGTCAGTCTGACTCCAGGTTTATTGACTTAGAAAGGGTGAAACTGAGAAAGAGAAACAATAATCAGTGATATGGTTTCACATCCACACATTGCCACATATAGCTACAATGTGTTGTATTAATATTGAAATAAAGTATCCCCTGTCAGTTAACATAACCAAGAATGCCCAATGTGTAAAGTATTGCTCCACTATTTATTTTTTTATATAATAGGCCATATAATGCTAGTATGTTCTCAT
>NC_139654.1:4130000-4155000 GCF_951799395.1 Argentina silus | reverse complement strand
AAAATTCCGAAAGTCTGGTTCCCCATGGGGCCAGACTCCAAAAATATCATCCAGATACCGCAGATACAGTGTTGGCAGTTTGTGGCATTTGGGGAAGACAGTTCGCTCAAATTCAGCCATATAGATGTTTGCATAGGCGGGAGCAAACTTCTTCCCCATCGCCGTACCATGAATCTGTAAATAATATTTATCATTAAATACAAAGTCATTTTTGGTTAAACCCAACTCCAACAACCTCAAGATAGCTGCATCCGGTCTATTTGAATCTGGGTGCCTTACCAAAATATTCTGAACAGCCTGGAGTCCTAGGTGAGTATCAATATTAGTGTACAGAGCATCTACATCTATAGAAAATAACATGGCGCCGTGTGGAAATTCTACGGTCTTAAGCTTGTCAACAAAGGCATATGTATCTTTGATATAACTATCATGAATTTGAGACAAGGGATTAAGAAAAGAGTCAATATATTCAGCAATCCTACATGATTCGCTCCCACAGTCAGACACAATAGGTCTTCCTGGGGGCAATTTATTAGGGATTGTCCACGTCACTGGATCTTTATGAATTTTGGGTAATAAATAAAGTTTTCTTGGACGTGGAGGATCCTCCCCATATAGGTAAACCTTCTGTTTTTTTGTTATTTTTTCTTTCTTACACAGATCGTCCAGGATTCCCCGGATTTGGACCTGCGTTTCCATCTGAATGGACTCCTTCAAAGGTAAGTAATGTTTTTTATTTTCAAGTTGTCTGTTTGCCTCTATTAGATATGATGTTTTATCTAAGATAACAATCTTTGACCCCTTGTCTGCCGGTTTAATTATTATATCTCTTTCTCTGTTTCTCTCTCTTTCTCTATCTATCTCTCCATCTCTCTCTCTCTATCTCTCTCTCTCTCTCTCTCTCTCTCCCTCTCTCTATCTATCTCTCTATCTGTCTCTCTCTCTCTCTCTCTTATTTTGGTATGAGAGGAAGAAGTTCCAGAAAAACCTTCGCGGTTCGTTATTTTGGTACGAGAAAAAGAAGTTCCAGTAGAAACTTTGTGGTTTGTTATTTTGGTACTAGAGAAAGAAGTTTCAGAAGAAACTTTGCGATTCTTTATTTTGGTACTCTGTCTCTTTCTCTCTCTCTCTCTCTGTCTCTCTCTCTGTCTCTCTTTCTGTCTGTCTCTTTGTCTATCTCTCTATCTGTCATTCTTTCTCCATCTCTCTCTCTCTCTCTCTTATTTTGGTATGAGAGGAAGAAGTTCCAGAAAAACCTTCGCGGTTTGTTATTTTGGTACGAGAGAATGAAGTTCCAGTTGAAACTTTGTGGTTGGTTTTTTTGGTACTAGAGAAAGAAGTTCCAGAAGAAACTTTGCGATTCAATATTTTGGTAGGTGAGAAAGGAGTTCCAGTAGAAACTTTGTGGTTGTTTTTTTTGGTACTAGAGAAAGAAGTTTCAGAAGAAACTTTGCGATTCTTTATTTTGGTACTCTGTCTCTTTCTCTCTCTCTCTTTCTCTGTGTCCCTCTCTTTCTCTATCTATCTATCTCTCCATCTCTCTCTCTCTATCTGTCCATCTCTCTCTCTCTCTCCCTCTCTCTCTGTCTATCTCTCTATCTGTCTCTCTCTCTCTCTCTCTCTTATTTTGGTATGAGAGGAAGAAGTTCCAGAAAAACCTTCGCGGTTCGTTATTTTGGTACGAGAAAAAAATGTTCCAGTAGAAACTTTGTGGTTTGTTATTTTGGTACTAGAGAAAGAAGTTTCAGAAGAAACTTTGCGATTCTTTATTTTGGTACTCTGTCTCTTTCTCTCTCTCTCTTTCTCTGTGTCCCTCTCTTTCTCTATCTCTCCATCTCTCTCTCTCTCCATCTCTCACTCTACTTCTCTCTCTCTCTCTCTCTCTCTCTCTCTCTCTGTCTGTCTCTTTGTCTATCTCTCTATCTGTCTCTCTCTCCATCTCTCTCTCTCTCTCTCTCTCTCTCTTGGTACTAGAGAAAGAAGTTTCAGAAGAAACTTTGCGATTCTTTATTTTGGTACTCTGTCTCTTTCTCTCTCTCTCTCTCTGTCTCTCTCTCTGTCTCTCTTTCTGTCTGTCTCTTTGTCTATCTCTCTATCTGTCATTCTTTCTCCATCTCTCTCTCTCTCTCTCTTATTTTGGTATGAGAGGAAGAAGTTCCAGAAAAACCTTCGCGGTTTGTTATTTTGGTACGAGAGAATGAAGTTCCAGTTGAAACTTTGTGGTTGGTTTTTTTGGTACTAGAGAAAGAAGTTCCAGAAGAAACTTTGCGATTCAATATTTTGGTAGGTGAGAAAGGAGTTCCAGTAGAAACTTTGTGGTTGTTTTTTTTGGTACTAGAGAAAGAAGTTTCAGAAGAAACTTTGCGATTCTTTATTTTGGTACTCTGTCTCTTTCTCTCTCTCTCTTTCTCTGTGTCCCTCTCTTTCTCTATCTATCTCTCCATCTCTCTCTCTCTATCTGTCCATCTCTCTCTCTCTCTCTCTCTCTCCCTCTCTCTCTGTCTATCTCTCTATCTGTCTCTCTCTCTCTCTCTCTCTTATTTTGGTATGAGAGGAAGAAGTTCCAGAAAAACCTTCGCGGTTCGTTATTTTGGTACGAGAAAAAAATGTTCCAGTAGAAACTTTGTGGTTTGTTATTTTGGTACTAGAGAAAGAAGTTTCAGAAGAAACTTTGCGATTCTTTATTTTGGTACTCTGTCTCTTTCTCTCTCTCTCTTTCTCTGTGTCCCTCTCTTTCTCTATCTCTCCATCTCTCTCTCTCTCCATCTCTCACTCTACTTCTGTCTCTCTCTCTCTCTCTCTCTCTCTCTCTCTCTCTCTCTGTCTGTCTCTTTGTCTATCTCTCTATCTGTCTCTCTCTCCATCTCTCTCTCTCTCTCTCTCTCTCGCTCTCTCTTGGTACTAGAGAAAGAAGGTCCAGAAGAAACATCGCGGTTAGAAAGAAGTTCCTGCCACTCACAGAGATCTGCCACTCACTTGATATTTTCGCGGGGGGAGGAGCTACAGGTGGTAGTGGGCCTGAGGGGAGGAGTTACAGGTGGTAGTGGGCCTGAGGGGAGGACTAACAGGTGGTAGTGGGCCTGAGGGGAGGAGTTACAGGTGGTACTGGGCCTGAGGGGAGGAGCTACAGGTGGTAGTGGGCCTGAGGGGAGGAGTTACAGGTGGTAGTGGGCCTGAGGGGAGGACTAACAGGTGGGAGTGGGCCTGAGGGAGGGGAGGAGTTACAGGTTGTACTGGTCAGCTCAGTGAGGTTGGTCTTTGGGCTCTCAACCCAATAGAGGGCTTCACTACTGGGCCGACCCAAACCATTCTGTGCTGGCTCGGATGATTCATTTTCTATGGCCTTTCTTGCACTCTTTCAGCAATAATGATGGATGCATAACCAGCTCAGCCCAGCCCAGCCCAGCCCAGCCCAGCCCAGCCCAGCCCAGCCCAGTCAGATCTGGACTTAGAACCGGTCTGATCCGGTCTAGGTCTGGTGTTAGAACCGGTCTGATCTGGTCTAGGTCTGGAGTTAGAACCAGTTTGACCTGGTGTTAGACCCGGTCTGATCTGGTCTGATCTAGTGTTAGAACCGGTCTGATCTAGTGTGCACCTGCTGTGAGAACCTGTCTGATCTGGTCCACCATCTGGTCTGGACTGTGTGTGTCTATATGTGCATGGCTGTGTGTGTGTGTGTGTGTGTGTGTGTGTGTGTGGTTGTACATTATCTTAAGACATTCTGCAAGTACGTTGCGGGTTAGTCTGTGTGCAGGCTATGGGAGTATGTGTTTACACCGTGAGTGGTGGTGTTTCCAAGCAAGAGAGACATACCTATCAACAGAAATACGAGGCTGAAGCCACATTTCTTTCCATACCTGAATAAAGCATTCATCCAATAAGACCAGTTAAGGTTGATAATGTTTGTAGAGAACACACACATATATGACACAAGACTGCCAGGCGTGTGTGTCCTTTAAATGGTTGGCAGAAATGTGACAACAAAGCACCCTAAAGTCATTTTATAATTCTGGAACTTTCCCTTCCATCTGTAGAAAGATCTGTATATTGACCAGTGAAAATTAAATTATATCATCACATACAATTTTAAAGGAATCTATGTTGCCTCATTTAAATCAACAAAAACAAAACCCTTCCCTGCTTTTTCTGTCTTCAGTTTCTCCACCTGACTCTCAGTGTCTGTCACTCTCAGCTCGTCCACCTGGATCTCACTGGCACAGTCTGGCCTTCAAAGCTGAAACAACATCAAATTAAATGTCTGTTAGTCTGAGCACTGAGAGAAAATGATTGAATTAGTTGAGGTGGGGGAGAGCAGAGCTACAACACATCACTGGATGTGAAACGGCCGGTCCCATAGGAAAGAGGGAAACGCTGCCCTGTTACATGATGGTCTTTCTTTGTTACCTGCATCATCACTGTTCATGGCTGTCATTCTGAAAGAGGGAAACGCTGCCCTGTTATATGGATGGTCTCTCTTTGTTACCTGCATCATCACTCTTCATGGCTGTCATTCTGAAAGAGGGAAACGCTGCCCTGTTACATGGATGGTCTCTCTTTGTTACCTGCATCATCACTCTTCATGGCTGTCATTCTGAAAGAGGGAAACGCTGCCCTGTTACATGATGGTCTCTCTTTGTTACCTGCATCATCACTCTTCATGGCTGTCATTCTGAAAGAGGGAAACGCTGCCCTGTTACATGGATGGTCTCTCTCTGTTACCTGCATCATCACTCTTCATGGCTGTCATTCTGGACCGCAAGGCAGACAGTTCTGCAGCCTGAACTATATTTATGAGGGACAGACCTCTGTTAATACTTCTAGACACCTGTTCTGTCCTCATTATACGTAGCTGGACACCTTTAAACACCTCCCATCATCAAGAGTCTGGAGACAGAATGTCAGTCTGACTTCAGGTTTATTGACTTAGAAAGGGTGAAACTGAGAAAGAGAAACAATAATCAATGATATGGTTTCACATCCACACATCGCCACATATAGCTACAATGTGTTGTATTAATATTGAAATAAAGTATCCCCTGTCAGTTAACATAACCAAGAATGCCCAATGTGTAAAGTATTGCTCCACTATTTATTTTTTTATATAATAGGCCATATAATGCGAGTTCATATGAAGAAATAAAATGTAAGTTTACATAATCACCATGACAACCAATAGTACAAGCTAAACTAGCATCTTCCATTAGGACAATTTGTACCAATATAATCATGAAATGTAACAAAGTTCCCAAAAATAACCATCTATAAATTCAGGAATGGAGTCAATGAATTTGTTACATCCCGACAATGCAACCAAAAGGCGTAAGACGTTTGAAGATTGAACGAGGTTAGAACAGGTCGTTGGAGACAACCAACAACAACATCAACTTCCAGAAGATAGAGGTCACATGACAGCTCATGAATGAAGAGAGGAACAGATACTACAAATCACCACTAGGAGGCACCAAAACCATGTAAAGGGAAGTGTTCATACTTAGTAAACAGAACAACACCTGTGAAAACTCTTCTCCTCAGGACAGTCGTCACACATACAGTATCCATCTTTATGCTCCAGCAGCTTTCTCTCTTCAGTTCATCCACCTCTGTTGCTTGGGCTGGATTTAAAGGGAACAAGACAATATCAACTAGGATGTACTGTTTGATGTTCCATTCAATGGCATGTCTGTTCTGACCACAAATGAGAGAAATCATTTCCCCACAATCCTGTTGACTGTGACTTGATTATAGATAATAGATGGGTTATAGATGGATACATTGATTATAGATAAAAGATGGGTTATAGATGGATACATTGATTATAGATGATAGATGGGTTATAGATGGATACATTGATTATAGATAATAGATGGGTTATAGATGGATACATTGATTATAGATGATAGATGGGTTATAGATGGATACATTGATTATAGATGATAGATGGGTTATAGATGGATACATTGATTATAGATGATAGATGGGTTATAGATGGATACATTGATTATAGATGATAGATGGGTTATAGATGGATACATTGATTATAGATAATAGATGGGTTATAGATGGATACATTGATTATAGATGATAGATGGGTTATAGATGGATACATTGATTATAGATAATAGATGGGTTATAGATGGATACATTGATTATAGATGATAGATGGGTTATAGATGGATACATTGATTATAGATGATAGATGGGTTATAGATGGATACATTGATTATAGATAATAGATGGGTTATAGATGGATACATTGATTATAGATGATAGATGGGTTATAGATGGATACATTGATTATAGGTGGATAATTGTTTGCATTTGTGTAACATAAGATGCATCAACAAAGGAATTCAGATTCCACTACCTTGGAAAAGAACTTGGTCTATGAGTACTTGAGAAAATCGCAGACAAAATAAATGTATTATTATTATTGTTATTGTTATTATTATTATTGTTATTATTATTAATATCATTATTATCATAATCATCATCATCATTATTATTATTATTATTATTATTATTATTATTATTATTATTATTATTATTATTGTTGTTATTATTACTATCATTATTATTATTATTGTTATTAATGTTATTATTATTATTAAAGCCATATCATGTCATCACGTGTGGCGGGGTGGTACTCCTAACATTACTGGTTTCAGAAAGTTGTTCAGAAACGCCACTCTCACGTCTAGGGGTGAGAGACCCTCTAGTGGGCCACTATACTTAAGGCTGGGTTCCCTCCACACGTCGTGTTCAATTCAATGAACTTCAGCAGAGGCTGTGGAATCAAAGAAATAGATATACACAGTTTATTATAACAAGTACAATATTAAAAGGCATACAAATGGATATCCTAGTAGCAGCTTCACTAATAATTGACATATTATTTCATATTATTTACATGAATTGGGGCCTTGGCCTAGAATGAAATCTAAAAACAGCTTAACAAGAAAACGAATAAACACTAAGGGTCGGGGCAGGGTGTGATTATGGGCATGGTTTGGTGTGGTGTGGTGTGGTGTGGTGTGGTGTGGTGTGGTGTGGTTTGGTTTGGTTTGGTGGTGTGGTGTGGTGTGGTTGTGGTGTGGTGTGGTGTGGTGTGGTGTGGTTGTGTTGTGGTGTGGTGTGGTGTGGTTGTGGTGTGGTGTGGTGTGGTGTGGTGTGGTGTGGTGTGGTGTGGTTTGGTTTGGTTTGGTTTGGTTTGGTTTGGTGTGGTTTGGTTTGTGAGCTCTTAACCTGAAGGGCATGCTATAGATTAGTTAAGATAAACACACTTAATACTGTATCCCACTGTGTAAAGATTAGATAAACACATTTAATACTGTATCACACTGTGTAAAGATTAGATAAACACACTTAATACTGTGTAGCTCACACTAAATATCACACCCAAACATTAGGCTGTTAGTTTGCTTTAGTTTGCCGTTAGTTTGCTAAAGGACAAGGCCAGAACATCTAAAATACATCTAAAGGACAAGGCCAGAACATCTAAAATACATCTAAAGGACAAGGCCAGAACATCTAAAATACATCTAAAGGACAAGGCCAGAACATCTAACATACATCTAAAGGACAAGGCCAGAACATCTAACATACATCTAAAGGACAAAGGCCAGAACATCTAAAATACATCTGAAGGACAAGGCCAGAACATCTAAAATACATCTAAAAGACAAGGCCAGAACACCTAAAATACATCTAAAGGACAAGGCCAGAACACCTAAAATACATCTAAAGGACAAGGCCAGAACACATAAAATACATCTAAAAGACAAGGCCAGAACACCTAAAATACATCTAAAGGACAAGGCCAGAACACCTAAAATACATCTAAAGGACAAGGCCAGAACACCTAAAATACATCTAAAGGACAAGGCCAGAACACATAAAATACATCTAAAAGACAAGGCCAGAACATCTAAAATACATCTAAAGGACAAGGCCAGAACACATAAAATACATCTAAAAGACAAGGCCAGAACATCTAAAATACATCTAAAGGACAAGGCCAGAACACATAAAATACATCTAAAAGACAAGGCCAGAACATCTAAAATACATCTAAAGGACAAGGCCAGCACATCCACTCTGTCAGAAGCCCACCAGAGGGACATGGGGGGGGGGGGATTTAGAACTATCCTTGTACTCAGACTCATTTCAACTTGTTGAGTGACTTGTTTCAGACAGTTTTGCATTTTAGGAAATGTTAAGAGTCTGAATACTTCTGTGCATGAGATATTTCTGTATTTCAAAATGTTTAAAAAACGTATTTTCTCTTTGTCATTATGGGGTATTGTGTGAGGATTAATGGCAAAAATAAATAAACGTAATCAATTTTATCTACTAGGTTATTTTATTTATTTACACATGATTCTATCTTTTCACATGGTCATTTCAGTCCATTATGGTATATTGTGTATTATTTCTGGTGTACATGCAAACAAGACATGCCTCTCTGACATGTGGAGAGTCAACATGAGGACACACGGCTCTTTGTTTCACAAACACTTTGTTTACATGGACATCATCATCATCATCATTGTAGTAAATGAAGGACCTTGACTCCAGGGTTAGTTCAGGCTAGTAGACTAGTGCTGCCTTCATCAGAATGAGAAGGAGGAGGCAGAAGGTGAGTTACTGTCATTACTACCAAAACACAGAGGCACTTGGGGGGGAAATGAGGTTTGGTAGTTGTGTTTGGTCCATGGGAGAATAGAAGAGGGAAATAAACTATACATGTTAACATAAAGCATGATGGCCGACAGTACCAACTAGAAGAAGACTGAACTGTAAAGGAACGTAACAATCAATATAAAACAACAGAGGCTTGAATGTTACAAGTACAGGAAATGATCAATACAATTACACAGTTAAATGTGTCTCCCCTCATCCTCTCTGACCACAGACACAGACACACACACAGGAGAAGTACCTGTAGTCTATTTCACTATCAGATGCATTTTTTAATAATATATATATATATATATTGTGGCGCCCGCCCCGTGCCTAAGCCCATGCGCGAGTGTGGAACGGTGGTAAATGGAGTATATATCTCGCCTCGCTTTGTCTCTGCTGTTTCTGCTGTCCCTCTCTTGCCCCGTGTTGTCTTTGGCAGGACCATGTATGGAGTTCCTGCGCCCCAAGTGGCCACAGCTGCAACCAGTGGAGATAATCACCGTATGCCCATACATGGAGTTCCTGCTCATCAAGGCACAGCTGAAGGGCATCAGCAGGAGCAGCAGAGACCCTACAAAAGGAGCCAACAGAGCACCGGGTTTTAAAAAAGTAGCTACGGCGAAACACGGAGGAGTTGATGAGAGAGAGAGTAAGCAAAGTCACCGTTGTCCTGTGTATGATCCCTGACCGTAGAGCCCCCTTTGAAGCCCGACCCCGAGAACGTCCGAGAGCCCGCTACGTTGCCAACCTTCGCCTGTCTGACTACCCCGCTGCCTGCCCCGACCTGGAACGTAAGAGGACCACCCACCGTGTACCAAACCCCCTGCTATCTTCCCGACGACGGATCTCCTGCGAGGCCCTTGAACAACACGACGCCTTCTCACCCCCACCCTATCATTTCCCTCTCCCCGCTAATCAAATAAATATTTTTGATTGTAATTCTGGTGTGGACCTCTCTGCTTACACTGTGTTTGGGTCCGTGACACGCCCGCACACCCCGGCGGCTGTCACAATATATATATACAGTAAGAAATAATATAACTACACACTGGGAGAGAGAACATCTGTACATCTCAGTGAAAACACACCACTATCCAACTGCATCATGTTCTGATCTGTCATCTTTGAGCCTTTGGTGTTCAGTGTGATCTCCCTGAGACTAGTTTACACAGGGTCACTGAACAGTCCACATACAGAAGCCAAAACCCTGGGTAGAGCGGCTCAGTGAATGTGGAGTGGAATGTGAGCAGGAGGGTCCGTGTGTCAGAGGAGACCCTGTAGAAGGACAGAGTGCCGGCCGGCCAGTCCAGATACACTCCTACTCTGTGGGAGCCAGAGGAGGGGACAGGTATGACAGTCCTCTTATTATTGTGTATGGCGGAGTATCTGTCATCAGAGCAGAACAGCCTCCAGGACTTGTCATTGTATCCCAACATACAGTCATCACCCCTCCCTCTCCTGCTGATTCCTTTATATGTCACTCCTATATCAGCCTCTCCCCCACTCCACTCTACCTCCCAGTAACAGCGCCCAGTCAGACCCTCTCTACACAGCACCTGTGCATAGCCCTCAAATCTCTCTGGGTGATCAGGATACGGCTGCTCCTCTCTCCCCCGTGTCACCTTTCTGTTCTTCTCAGACAGAGAGAGGATTCTGTGTGCTGTGTTTGGGTCCAGTCTGAGCTCACAGGCATCTGATTGAGAGGGCAAAGATAATCATCAAATCAATACAACTGAATAAATTACAATATTCACAATGTTATCTTGTTATGGCAACATATTTTTTTTCACAAAATATGACTTTTTAATTGAAAATGTTTAACAAGGGATACAACTAATTCACATTTACTAATATTTTAGATTTACATATGAATACAATACTGGTGCTCTGTTTGAACTCTGCTGTACCCTGGTTCTTGAGTAATATCACAGTCCTATTCTCTACAGCGTTGGTGACTTACATTTCATCAGCCCAGGTTTGAGCCTGCACTCCCCACCATGGTCCACACTATATCAACCACAGAAGAACCCACAGAGGTTGGATGACACACTCATGATCATGTGGATAATAGATACAGTGCATTAATCTCATTGATACGTCCAGCCACATATTCAGCATTTACCTGAGTGTCTGTAGTTTACAGAGTGGATCTTTCTGTACAGCAGAGAGCAGCGCCAGTCCTGAGTCTCCTGGGTGATTGTAGCTGAGGTCCAGCTCTCTCAGGTGGGAGGGATTAGACCTCAGAGCTGAAGCCAGAGAAACACAGCCTTCCTCTTGGACTCCACAGCCTGACAACCTGGGGAAATAGTGTCACTCCATCTGATATCAAGAATCTGATTATTCCTCTCTAATGTACATGTGCAGCTTTAAATCCTCTTCATTTGGCAGTTGAAAGGCCACATATGAATGAGGAATACAAATAAATACATGCAGCCAAACGATCACTGTGGTGCAAGAATTCATGAATGAGACTTATAGTTGCTCTCAACAGGGGAGCAATTAACTATTGATACATTTGTAGTGACTGGATTTCTACGTCTGGTATAATGTATTTGCTAGCTATTGGGTTAGTGCAGTATTGTGGAGTCCCATGAGCTGATCTAAGGCCAGGTGGGTCAGGATTTGAGGAGGGCAAACATATTCAGAGAGTGAAGACAGAGCAGCCCCCCCTGCCACCACACACACACACACACACACACACACACACACACACACACACACACACACACACACACACACATTATATAGTAATTGATTGGAACGAATTAGATTGATATACAGATTGATATAGTAATTATCATTCTCTGGAATCAATGATACTTGCACAGAAAGGCTTAATTAATGAGACAGACAATTGTACATTGATTCCAGAGAATGATAATGTAACAGACAATTAGTAATGATGTGTCTGACAACAAGAATAGTCTCAGACCTCACCTCAGTGTCTGTAGTTGACAGTGTGGACTCCCCAGTCCAGCAGAGAGCAGCTTCACCCCCCTGTTACGTAGATAATTATTACTGAGGTCCAGCTCTCTCAGGTGGCAGGAGTCTGAGCTGAGAGCTGAGGCCAACGCTTCACAGCATCTCTCTGTGAGGTGACATCCATTCAGCCTTAATGTGGGATAAATACAAGCATCAAGTCATTTTAACTCAAAGAAAAATGTACATATGAGATGTGTTCTATCATTTCCAGTTGCATGTCGCCGCACATAATTACCATATAATTACATTTTCGTCCAAAATCCTTACATGGGCTGTTTTGGGATTTTAACGTATTTCACTAGAACAACATGTTTTCTAATAATTTCACTTCGTTTTAAAGGTGAAATCATCATGTATCCATATTTGTCATGCCTTAAATGATGGCTAGAGCTTTCAGTTTGAGATGAGTGGCGAGCTCCTTCCAACTGCACCAACTGTAAACTCACTGGCTAGAGAACTGACTCATTCCACTTCCACTAAAATAAAGCTGACAAACTCATTAGCTGAACTGTGAACACAGTCAGCCATGTTATTATATATGCTAGCTATGTTATTTGCTTAATGTCAGACCAAAAGTCTTCATTTGAGCCATGGTGTGAGTATCCGTGGTACCACGAGTGGAATGTGATAGTCGTTATGTTAAAAACAGAGTCAACGTCAGGAGTGGATTTCTCCAAACCAGTGTTCAGTACTCCGACTGGAACTGACTCTTTCTACCTCATTATTGGGAGTCGAGACACAAAGCGACTGAACATGTTGGAGCTAGTCATATATTTGTGTGTCAATAAAACATGAAACATAAGTGTGCAATCAATTTATGAATGACTTTTGACCATGTGATCAATAACTCAGTTTCTTCCAATTAATCCGTAAATCATAATAAGTGATCACATACTCCATTCATCGCTCAAGTATCAATACAGAGTTTTGTCCATCTACTTACAGTGCCATCTTAGAGGCTGTGACCACTGGCAGCAGCCTCAGAAGACCCTCTTCTGATCTAGAGTACTTCTTCAGGTCAAACACATCCAGCTCCTCTTCTGAAGTCAGCAACACAAAGACCAGAGCTGACCACTGTGCAGGTGAGAGTTGGGCTTTTGAGAGACGTCCTGAGCTCAGGTAGCTTTGGATCTCCTCCACTAGAGAACGGTCATTCATCTCATTCAGACAGTGGAACAGATTGATGCACCTCTCTGGAGAGGGATTCTTCCTGATCTTCTTCTTGATATACTTGACTGTTTCCTCATTGGTCTGTGAGCTGTTTCCTTTCTGTGTCAGAAGGCCTCGTAGGAGATTCTGATTGGAATCCAGTGAGAGGCCCAGGAGGAAGCGCAGGAACAGGTCCAGGTGACCATTCTGACTCTGTAAGGCCTTGTCCACTGCACTCTTGTGTAAGTCGACCAAAGGTGTGCGTATCAGTGATGACCATAGCTTCATGGATGAGGACTTCTGTTTGACCAGTGGATTCTCATTGCTGATGTTGAATGTGAGGAACACATATAAAGCAGCTAGAAACTCCTGGATGCTCAGATGCACAAAGCTGAACACTTTGTGCAGCCCACACTCCTCTCTGAAGATCTGAGTGCACACTCCCGAGTACACTGAGGCGTCTTTGACATCAATGCCACACTCTCTCAAGTCTTCCTCATAGAAGATCAGATTGCCATTTTCCAGCTGATTGAAGGCCAGTTTTCCCAGTGACAGAATTAGTTCTTTATCCCAGTGTGGACCTCTGTCATGGTCTCCAAGGTACTTCACATTCCTCTGTTGGGTCTGAAATACCAGGAAGTGTGTGTACATCTGTGTCAGAGTCTTGGGCATCTCTCCTCTCTCTGCTTCACCCAACAGTCTCTCTAGGGTAGTGGCTGAGAGCCAACAGAACACTGGTATGTGGCACATGATGTGGAGGCTCCTTGATGACTTCATGTGTGTGTTGATTCTGCTGGCCAGGTTCTCATCACTGATTCTCTTCCTGAAGTACTCCTCCTTCTGTGGGTTGTTGAACCCTCGTACCTCTGTCACCTGGTCAACACACTCAGGAGGGATCTGATTGGTTGCTGCAGGTCGGGAGGTTATCCAGAGGAGAGCAGAGGGAAGCAGATTCCCCTTGATGAGGTTTGTCAGCAGCACGTCCACTGAGGTTGACTCTGTGGCATCACAACATGTCTCGTTGTTCTGGAAGTCTAGAGGAAGTCGACACTCATCCAGACCATCAAAGATGAACAGAACTTTATACTTGTCAAAGTTGGAGATTCCTGATTCTTTTACTTCAATGAAGAAATGACCAAGAAGTTCATTCAAACTGCATTTCTTCTCTTTCATTAAATTCAGCTCCCGAAAAGGAAGCGGAAATATGAACTGGACATCCTGATTGGCTTTTCCTTCAGCCCAGTCCGTAATGAACTTCTGAGTAGAGACTGTTTTTCCAATGCCAGCGACTCCCTTTGTCAGCACATTTCTCATTGGTTTGTCTTGTCCAGGTAAAGGCTTGAAGATGTCGTTGCATTTGATTGGTGTCTCCTGTGTTGCTGGTCTCCTGGATGCTGTCTCAATCTGTCTGACCTCATGTTCGTTATTGACCTCTCCACTTCCTCCCTCTGTGATGTAGACCTCTGTGTAGACCTTATTGAGAAGTATTTTGTTGCCTTGCTCAGCTATTCCCTCAAATACACACTGAAACTTCTTCTCCAGGTTAGACTTGAGTTCTTGTTGGCACATCACAGCAAGCTCACCTGAATGACAAAACTATTAAAAAAATATTCCTGGCACACTTTACATTAAGTTGACCCAGTACCTGCAGTAACTGTAAATATATATATATGCCATTTAGCTGACGCTTTTATCCAAAGCGCCTTGCATTGCAGTGAGTGCATACAATTCAGTATATATGGTCCCAGCAAGAATCAAACCCACAACCTAAGCGTTGTTAAAGTCATGCTCTACCGACTAAGCCACAGAGGACCACATGTTTTATTAATTACCAAGTTGTTATATAGTAATTAATTATTAATTAATTATATAGTAATTAATTACATAGTATGTAGTGTAGTTGAATGATATATTACTACACGTGTAGGAAAAAACAGTCCTTATTCCATCTGTGTTATAGGAAACTGTCCAAACCCATTACTATGCAATTATACAGAAACAACCAATCTTTTTACTGGAGTAATTACAGAGACACTAAGTTATAGAGGCAACATACCATAAAGAGTGACCAAATGGGGATATACATCATTATTACAGTTAGTGGTGTTTTTATTTCCAATAATATTTTAGCCCAGTACCACTTCTCTGTGAAAACACATGAGGTCTCTTACGTTTCTCCAGTGTGTCAGCGAGCTCCTTCTGGTTCATGTTCCTCAGGACGTGCAGTGTGATCTTCAGAGCCCCTTCTCTGGCACTGCTCTCCTGCTTCTCTTCTTCTTCATCATCCATCACTTCCTCTTCCTCCCCTTGACTCTCAAAGCACTCTGGGTAGTCTTGAGAAATAAGCCTCTTGAACCTCTTCAGCTCATTTCTCAGTAAAGTGATGACATTGTCTTCAAGCAACTGAAACATTTAGAATAATAAAGTGGAGTGAGATAGACAATAATGGGTAAACCTGTACACACAGTAGAGCAATTGAAACAAGAAAAAAATAACTTTCGTATGGGGATTACTTAGCCATCTTTAGACCAATTGCTCTAACATCTGTGGTCATGATGTCATTTGAACGCATCATCCTTTCTCACCTCAAATCATACACTGCCCTTCTGATGGACACCCACGAATTTGCCTACCGTGCCAACAGGTCTGTCGAGGATGCTATCAACCTTGCCCTCCATCACATACTACAACACCTTGTGTCACCCAACACCTACGCCCGCATCCTCTTCATCGATTTCAGCTCAGCCTTCAACACAATAAACCCGGTCACCCTCTTTAACAAACTGATGCACATGAACATTGACCCCAGTTTATGCCACTGGATCCAGAGCTTCTTGTAGAGAAGGCTACAGAGGGTTATAATAAGTGGCCTCTTATCTCAACCTCTGACCCTCAGCACTGGTGCCCCCCAAGGTTGCGTCCTTTCACCCTGGCTCTTCTCCCTTTACACCAACAACATGACATCCCACCACAGCTCAGTCACTTTCTTTAAATATGCAGAGGACACAACAATAACTGGACTCATAACCAACAATAACGAAGACCACTACCGCAAGCAGGTGGCCCAAGCTTTCACTTGGTGTCAAGACAACAACCTCCAGCTCAACACATCCAAAACACTAGAACTCATGATAGATTTCAGGCGCAGACCCTCCCTCAAAACACCCATTCACATCTCTGGCGAACCCATAACTGTAATGGACTCATTCAAATTTCTTGGCACACACATCAGTAATACACTCAAATGGAACATAAACACAGACCACATCATCAAAAAAGCCATCAAAAACTGTTTTTTCTGAGGCAGCTCAAGAAATTCAAAATAAAACAAAACCTCCTCCTTCAGTTTTACACAGCCAATATTGAAAGCATCCTCACTCCTCCATAACAGTTTGGTACGGCGGCCTGGACAGTCATTCACGCAAAAAACTACAGCGCATAGTCAAAAAATCATCAAAGATTATCGACTCCCCGCTCCCCACAGTCGAATCACTTCATCATAAATGCACAATCAAACGGTCACAAAAAATATTATCTGATCCCTTTCACCCCGCTCACCACCTGTTACAACTGATGCCCTCCAGGCGGCGTGACAGATCCATATCCACCAAAACAACCCACTTCAAAAACAGTTTTTTCCCCACAGCCATAAGGACCCTTAACTCTTTGCACTAAATCACCACTGCATGTGTTAATTTGTGTATAGTGTCTGTTGTATACTGTCTGTGTATATGTCTGTATTGATTGTCTATGTTAATGTTATTGTCTTGTTAATGTTTGTGATATGACACTTCTGTCAGAAGAGCTTCATAACATGCTGTACGAAAGCAAATTCCACCAACCTTGGTTGTGTGGTCTTGAATAAATGATTTGATTTGATTTGATTTGATTTTCATTTTCATTGTCATACTTTCTATTTAGCTCACCCTGAATATGGATGCCAGTTCACTTTGACTCTGGACAGACTGACCACTGGGAATCACTGACTCTGGTCTCTCCACCTGGTCACTGGGGATTCTGGGTAAAAACAAAAAATAAGCAGATGTCTTTATCCAGAGAAGTGTGAATGAGGCCCAGTTTCTCAAATAGAATAACTTCAGAGTGTATACCGCTAAACATAGTTTCTGGGTCAGATGAATATTACAAAAAACTAACATTGGTGGACGGTGTGGCCAGTCCAAATTAATATATTTGTTCAGTAGCTTTTAGGTTTTTAGTGGCCATCTCCCTCCAGGATCTGCTCTCCTCCATGGACACGCCTTCATCAGGACATTTTAAATTCTGCCTTTAATGATAAATACGTGCTGAACTCGTAGAGCTGAAGATGATGTCATTATAAACTGTGCAATAAATAATTGTTGCATTGTGTGCCTTATTCCCATGCTCCCTTCTTGATAGTAGAACCTGAGCTCATTCTAGTTTCCTCCGAGGACCTCATGAAACAAACAGGTGGCTTAGTCTAGCAGTTAGTTCATCACATCCCCCATGGTACACCTACCCTTGATTAGTAGTGACGGTTCCTTGTCTGAAGTCTATTGGACGGTCCATAGACCAGTCACTCTTCAAGGACACACAGCTGGGTACAGGTGAGGCTGATCTCTCCTGCTGGACCCTGTCAAACACAAAGACACCAACATTCTCACATTCATTAACAGTCAACAGTGAACATCACATGTTCATGAGTGTGTATCTGTGTTGTCGGACACCAATATTCTCACATGTTTAACAGAAGATAATGGATGTCATGTGTTCATATGAGTGTGTGTCTGTGTGTCGTCAGGATATTGACTACTGGGATTAAACCTCAAACTAACCTTTGACCAGAATGAGGAGGTCTTTCTCCAAAGTATATTGGAATGTCCATTGACCAGTCAGTCTTTATGGACACACAGCTGGGTACAGGTGAGGCCGGTCTCTCCTGCTGGACCCTGTCAAACACAAAGACACCAACATTCTCACATTCATTAACAGTCAACAGTGAACATCACATGTTCATGAGTGTGTATCTGTGTTGTCTGACACCAATATTCTCACATGCTTACCAGAAGATAATGGATGTCATGTGTTCATATGAATGTGTCTGTGTGTCATCAGAATATTGACTACTAGGTTAAACCTCAAACTAACCTTTGACTAGAAGGAGGAGGTTTTTCTCCGAAGTATATTGGAATGTCCATTGACCAGTCAGTCTTCATGGACACACAGCTGGGTACAGGTGAGGCTGGTCTCTCCTGCTGGACCCTGCATTACAAGGTGGAGTTGTGTTTTTAAATGTGCCATATGAGCTGAGCTTCTAGAGCCAGTGCCACAGGAGGGTGGCATTGTGAAGGACAGAGTGTTAATGAACCTGTCTTTGTTTCATTCAGGGGATCCCCATCACCATGGAGGGTTGGGGTGTGCTGGGAGGAAGAGAGTGGGGACGGTGTGGCCAGTCCAAATTTATATAACTGTATAGTAAGTAGCTTTTAGGTTTTTAGTGGCCATATCCCTCCAGGATCCGCTCTCCTCCTCCGTGGACATGCCTTCTAGTGAGTGTTGTAACACTGTCTGTTGAAACAGTATGCATTGAACTACAGTATATCTACATTCCTGTGTCTAACATTAATCTGGTTATGAATGACGTATCTCTCATCATCATCATCATCAGTATCATCATCTTCATGGTAAATGCCCTCCAGAGACTCTTCTCTTACCCCATGTCTTCAAACTCCCCAGAGATACTCATTTTAGAGGCAGTGGTCCCCTCCTCTCTCTCCCCAGAGAGACTCATTTTAGAGGCAGTGGTCCCCTCCTCTCTCTCCTCTCCTCAAAGAACCTCCTGCTATAAACCCAATGAACACACGCAGCACGTTAAAGGAGACCAAAGTTCAAAACCAGTGAAGTGAGAAACTACAGTCTGGGGCTAAACAGAGGGAAGAAAGGGACATGAATTCTTGCTGATCCTGGATATACAGTATCTCTCTCCTGAAGCCAACAAGGGACACTGACAATGTCTCTGTCTGTCT
This sequence comes from Argentina silus, assembly GCF_951799395.1. Classification (NCBI taxonomy): domain Eukaryota; kingdom Metazoa; phylum Chordata; class Actinopteri; order Argentiniformes; family Argentinidae; genus Argentina; species Argentina silus. Next base: position 4,136,182 of record NC_139654.1, on the reverse strand, counting down.
GTCTGTCTGTCTGTCTGTCATTCTTCATCATTGAATGAACTTGATTGTCTACTGATGCACCTCCTACTTCTGTCAGCTTATGTTCAGTTCATATGTGTTCAGACACTCTCTTTACTGATGAACCAGTTTGTCCAGAAACAACTACTCACACTGACTCCCTTGTGTTGATCTGAGAACTCTGGACAGGTGTGGCTCTGTTTTCCTGTATGTACAGTGATGTAAACAGGGTAAACAGGGCAAGTACCAATGTAGCACAATGTAGAATGAAGGGTGTAGACACACCCCCCCACACACACACACACACACACCCACACACACACACACACACACATTATCACACAGACACACACAAACACACCCTCTCTCTCTCTCTCCGCCCCCTCTCTCTCTCCCCCCGCCCCCTCACACACACACACCCACACACAAACAAACACCCCCCCCATATATATATTGCACCTCCTATATATATATATATGACCCATTAGGGTGACCCCTTTTGCCCCGCCCCCCTCCATGACCTTTGACCCCTGCCCCCCCCCACCCCCAGGGAGGCAGAGAGGGAGGAAGATAGGTAGGGAGAGAGGGGGGATAGAGGGAGGGAGGAAGAGAGGGAGAGGAGGGATAGAGGGAGGGAGGGAGGAAGGGATAGAGAGAAGGAAGGAGGGAGGGAGGGAGGGTGAGAGGGAGAGAAAGGAGGGAAGGAGGGAGAGAGAAGGTGACCCGTTTTGCCCCCCCCCACAATGACGTATGACCCCTGCCCCCCCCATGAACCATGACACCCCCCCCTCACTCTTGCCCCCCCCCCATGACCTATGACCCGCTTCCCCCCCTTTGACCCATGATGCCTTTCTCCCCCCCCATGACCCATGACCCCTGCCACCGCCCCACTCTTCGTCCCCCCAGGAGCCATGACCTATGACCCCTGACCCCTTCTTTCTCGCCCTTACTCACTCACTCACTCTCCCTCTCACTCTTCCCCCCCCTCTCTTTTTCCCCCCCCATGACCTATGACCCCTTCCCCCCCCCCTCTCACTCTTTCCGCCCCCATATGCCCTCCCCCCCCCCTTGACCCATGACCCCTTTCCCCCCTTCCCTCTCTCATGACCCATGACCTATGACCTCTGACTCCTTCCCTCCCCCTCTCACTCGCCCATGTCTCTCTCTCTCTTCCCCCCCATGACCTATGACCACTGACCCCCCCCCTCTCTCGCCCATTTCTCTCTCTCTCTCTCCCCCCCCTCTCTCTCTCAATGTCATGTCAATAGCACCTTTAGAAATATATGTACTGAGAAAAATGGTGACGTGTTCAATACTTATTTCACCTGCTGTATGTAATTCTAGCCTGTCTCTCTCATATACAAACACTGTATATATATATTACATAAGTATATATTGCAGAAGCGATATACAGCAGCAAAATAGAACAGAACTCTCTCTCCCTGTGGATTGATTTCCCTGTCAGATAAGAAAATTCCTTCTAAACAATCTTTCACCCACATCAGCGGGTGTCCATTCCTGTTGCCAACTGTTCAGAGAATGAGGAAGGTAGTTCAACTAAAATGTGGTCATTGTAAAATAGAAGTTGGATCTTCACTTACAGGTTGAATAAATGTCAAATTAAATCAAAGATGAAAGTTAACTTTGATTACACAAGCCAACCTTTCAATAAAAAAACAAACCATACAGGAAACCAACTGATTGACCCTTTATAGAGAAGTGTATTCAACACTCACACAGTCTGTCTGTCAGTCTTACTGCTCTGCTGGTTGGTCAATAGTGACCTGTGTAAAGACTGTTGACTAGTCTAGACACAGTCATTATTATCTATTATTATCTAGGGCCTCATGTAGTTGAACCTACTAGATCACAGTCAGCTGGACAAAACCAGGTTGAGGCTTCCTTAACAGGCTGGTCACAAACAGTTGGCTAGCATAGTATTTTACGGTTCAATCATTCTGTGACGCGACACAAAGGCATGTGAGTTCATCCTAATCATATTAGACGGTGAGAAACAATGAAAAACATCAACTTACGGTTGTGATCTGTCTCCCACCTCAGTGCTCAGCTCTGCTCTCTGTCTGGCTCCTCACTGATGCAGCTCTCCCCTGGATGAACTAGTTTGATCTTGTTCTGATGCAGCACCTCCAGTTGGTATTCGGACGTGTTCAGACAAAGCCAAAGCAGTTTTTTGACAGTGTTTAAATGTCCCACAGCAGTTCAATTCTTCCACAAAAGATTGTTCATAAGTAGAAAATGTAATAACACACAGACACACACACACTCTTTTAGCTCACACATATACGCAATATCTTACAAGCACACACACATACACAAGTACACATGTACACACACACACACACACACACACACACACTTCATTTACGACGTGGCTGAGTCTCTAAGCTCTCACACAAAGGGAGAGAAAGCTACTGTTCCCAGGTGTGTGTGTGTGTGTGTGTGTGTGTGTGTGTGTGTGTGTTTCTCTCCTGGGTGTTGTATCATTGGAATAATCTGCAAAATAATAAACATTGGAGTTTGCCGTGAAGAGAACATACGGGACAGGGCTGTGCTCAATCACACACACACACACACACACACACACACACACACACACACACACACACACACATGGACAGACAGACACACACACACAGAAAGAGAGACACACACACACACACAGAATGAGAGGGACACACACACACACACACACACAGAAAGAGAGAGAGACACACACACACGGACACACACACACACACACACAGAGACACACACACACACACATGGATTATGTGGCATGTAGCACGTAGCAATAGCACATCGCATGAACGACGTAGCACGTAGCGTGTAGCATGAATGATGAAGAATGTTCCATGTATTATGTAGCACATAGCATGTAGCATGTAGCATGTAGCGTTAGCGTCACTCACATGCTTCCTCTCGGCCTTGAGCTCCTGGGAGTATCTAGGACCCATCTCCTCGGCAACCACCTGTTATTAATATTAATATTAATATTATTATTGTTAATATTATTATTAGTAGTAGAAGTAGTAGAAGACATATTATTATTATTGTTATTGTTATTGTTATTGTTATTATTATTATTATTATTATTATTAGTGTGTGTGTGTGTGTGTGTGTGTGTGTATGGGCATCAGGTCAAAGGGCTAATGTGGCATAACGACTCTCACATTAGCCCTTTGACCTGATGCGCACACACACACACACACACACACACACACACACACACACACACACACACACACACACACACACACACACACACACACACACGACCAAAGGCGTCAATGTTTAGTGAGTCAAGTGACAACATGTGGGCGCTGTGTGTGAGTGTGTGTGTGTGTGTGTGTGTGTGGGTGTGTGTGTGTGTGTGTGTGTGGGTGCTCCTGAGACAGTGAGCAGGTGGAGAGAGAGAGGGAGACACACACACACACACACACACACACACACTCCTCCTTCTCCTACTTCTTCTCCCTCTCTCCTCTCGCCCAAGTGACGATGATAGTCTTTTCCCCAAAAAAAACCCAGAACACTGACACCAACTTTTCTCTCTCTCCTCCTCTCTCCTCTCCCCTCTCCCCTCCTCTCCTCCCCCTCCTCCTCCTCCCCCTCTCCTCCTCCTCTCCCTCTCCTCCTCCTCTCCCTCTCCTCCCAGTCCTCCTCCTCTCCATCTCCAGGACCAGTTCAACAACCTGGACAAAGACACCCATAAAATACTGACACTAACTTCTAACTTCTCCCTCCTCCTCCTCCTCCTCCTCCTCCTCTCCTCTGAAACAAAACTTTTTTCCCAAAAAAATATTGACAGCAACTTCTCTCTCCTCCTCCCCCCTCCTCCTCCCCCTCCTCCCCCTCTCATCCTCAACCCCCCCTCCTCCTCCCCCTCTCCTCCTCCCCCTCTCCCTCTCCTCCTCCTCCTCCCTCCCCCCTCCTCCTCCTCTCCTCCTCCCCCTCTCTTCCTCCCCCTCTCCTCCTCCCCCTCTCCCCCTCCTCCTCCTCCTCCTCCTCTCCTCCTCCTCTCCTCCTCCTCCCCCTCTCTTTCTCCCCCCCTCCTCCTCCTCCTCCTCCCCCTCTCCTCCTCTCCCTCTCCCCCTCCTCCTCCTCCCCCTCTCCTCCTCCTCTCCTCCTCCCCCTCTCTTCCTCCCCCCCTCCTCCTCCTCCTCCTCCCCTCCTCCTCCTCCTCCTCCTCCTCGCCACCTCCTCCCCCCTTCCTCCTCCTCCTCCTCCTCGCTACCTCCTCCCCCTCTTTTCCTCCTCTCCTCCTCTTTCTCAGGACCAGTTTGACAACCTCGACAAACACACTCAGTGGGGCGTCGACTTTGTGGACCGTTGTGTGAAATTCGTGCGGGAACGCATTGAGATCGAGCAGCACACACACACACACACATACACACAGAGGAGACGCACACACACACACACAGAGGAGATGCACACACACACACACACACACACACACACACACAGACAGAGAAAGAGACAGAGACACACACAGGAGAGGCTAAACAGCTGAGGCTCGGACACACACACCCCTCACACGCTTCACACACACACACACGGACAGAGACAGACACACACACAAACACACACACACAGAAATGAACTTTCTTTCCCTCTCTCCTCTCTCTCAGAAACCTGGTCAAGAAGTACTGTCCCAAGCATTCCAAAGAGGAGGACCCCATGTAAGCTACATGCTAATGCTAAGTGCTAAGGGTGTAGTGATATTCAATGGCTGTAGGCTACATGCTAATGCTAAGTGCTAATGCTGCAATTGATATTTAATGGCTGTAGGCTACATGCTTATGCTAAGTGCTAATGGTGGAGTGATATTCAATGGCCGTAGGCTACATACTAATGTTAAGTGCTAAGGGTGGAGTGATACTCAGTGGTCGTAGGCTACATGCTAATGTTGTAGTGATGGCATTGAAATCTAATTCATCAATACCGGTTTTAATAGACCTCAGATACAGGTTAGAATGTGAATGTGTGTGGGTGTCTGTGTGTGTGTGTGTGTGTGTGTGTTGGTATTAATCAGAGTGAGTTGCTTTAGCATTCATTCATACAAATTCAGTCTTTTAGCCTCCTGACAGGTAAAAATACTAATACTAATAATAATAATAATAATAATAATAATAATAATAATAATAATAATAATATAATTAATTCAAGCGTTATCATGGCGATAGCATACCCCACTCTGACAACACAAAGGTGGAACTGACCTTTATTCCATTTCAGTTTGTCTCGGCCTGACAGTTGCTCTGTATCTGGAAAAAACAACAATTCAGTTATTCTTCTATGATATTGTCATCATATCTCATTGTGATACTGATCACTTTTATTACCTGCTAATAATTCTGAATAAGAATTGGTGACTCACTCAGCCTTCTCTTGATCAAGGTTCTAGACTGACAACTATGACAGGTGCCTGTCTGATACGCATGTTTGTTCATCTACAACTACAGTATTGTTTGTGTTTTAAAGTGGCGGGCGTCTCCTTAGTATATAGTAGATATAATATACAATCTACTATAATAATATAGAGATCTAATATATAAACTACTATAATAATATAGTACATCTAATATATAATCTACTATAATAATATAATCTACTATAATAATATAGAGATCTAATATATAATTTACTATAATAATATAGTACATCTAATATATAATCTACTATAATAATATAGAGATGTAATATATAATCTACTATAATAATATAGTACATCTAATATATAATCTACTATAATATATAATCTACTATAATAATACAGTACATATAATATATAATCTACTGTAATAATATAGTACATCTAATATATAATCTACTATAATAATATAGTACATCTAAAATATAATCTACTATAATAATATAATCTACTATAATTATGTAATTATATAGAGATCTAATATATAATCTACTATAATAATATAATCTACTATAATATTATAATCTACTATCATAATATCGAGATCTAATATATAATCTACTATAATAATATCGAGATCTAATATATAATCTATTATAATAATATCGAGATCTAATATATAATCTACTATAATATATAATCTACCATAATAATATAGAGATCTAATATATAATGTATTATACTAATATCGTACATCTAATATAAAATCCACTATAATAATATCAACTACTAT
>NC_139654.1:4120000-4125000 GCF_951799395.1 Argentina silus | reverse complement strand
GACCCTGACCCTGACCCTGACCCTAACCCTAACCCTAACCCTGACCCTGACCCTAACTCTAACCCTGACTCTGACCCTAACCCTAACCCTAACCCTGACCCTAACTCTAACCCTGACCCTGACCCTGACCCTAACCCTGACCCTGACCCTAACTCTAACCCTGACCCTGACCCTGACCCTGACCCTAACCCTAAACCTAACCCTGACCCTGACCCTAACTCTAACCCTGACTCTGACCCTAACCCTAACCCTAACCCTGACCCTAACTCTAACCCTGACCCTGACCCTGACCCTAACCCTAACCCTAACCCTGACCCTGACCCTAACTCTAACCCTGACCCTGACCCTAACCCTAACTCTAACCCTGACCCTGACCCTAACCCTAACCCTGACCCTAACTCTAACCCTGACCCTGACCCCAATCCCCCTCCTCCCCCAGTTTCATCCTATGTTGCTACATTGTTCCTGTGACTCTCTCGCCTCACAGGGGAACTGAAACCTTCAGTTGAACAACAGGACCTCAGTGGCCAGCTACTTTTTTTTAAGATTTGCGACTGCATCTTCAGCTCTGTGGTCAGGGTCGTGTCACGTACACAGAGTGATGGAAAAACCCTGCTTCAATAGTAGTGTGTGTGTTTATGTAAGACTGTGTGTGTGTGTGTGTGTGTGTGTTTATGTGAGACTGTGTGTGTGTGTGTGTGTGTGTGCGTGTATGTGCGTGCCAGTGTGTGTGTGTGTGTGTGTGTGTGTGTGTGTGTGTGTGTGTGTGTGTGTGTGAGAGTGAGTCTGTGTGTGTGTCTGTGTGTGTGTGTGTGTGTGTGTGTGTGGGAGGGGGGTTTCCTGTTGCCACATGTGACTTCAGAGAATTGCAGGGCTGACTGTGTGGTTTTCTCCTCATGTACACGACAACATTTACATTAAAGTATCAATCAATCAAACTTTACTTGTACAGCACACTTCATACACACTTTAACACAATGTCCTTCACAGAGAGAATAAACAATTAAAAGGGAAAGAGACTACAGAGACACAGGCAGATAAAAACTAATTAGATAAGGTATTTTAGTCATTAAAAGAGGGGCTGCAGGGATGTCATTGATTTTCCTCCGAATCAGTGAATCAGGACGGAAAACAATTCACTGCCAAGCATGCTCTGTTCTCGAGAAGTTTTCTCTTTGTTTTGAACATGTTGGTGCTAGGATGTATGTATATAACTACTACCAAAGACACATAGACCACTTTAAACAGGAAAAGTAGGTTTTCTGTTCAGTTCCTCTTTCTCACCAGCAATGAATGGCACAGTTTGAGTTGACTGTAGAGACTAATGCAATGCAGTAAAAGGAATAATAATATGGATCAAATAAATTATTAAGAAAGACAAAATTACCCAAAAACTAAAACCACCATATCTAAAATCAAGGCATGTATCAAATCAGCATAATGGTCACAAAACGTCCAAATAAAATTGGAAAAATACCCGATCTGAATAAATCACACAGTATTGAGTATCTCTGCTTTGACCCTGACCTAGGAAACTCAACTATGATCAAACACAGCTTAAACTCAGCTTAAATATCACAAAAAGTCCACCTAAAATCAGAAACGTACCTGTTTGATCTGCCTATCACTCCTCTCTGCAGCCCCCCATCACTGTGAACACAATAAACTGGTCCTTATTGGTCACTTCCAGCACACTGGCTGACAGAGGCTCAGGTCTCACTCTTCACAAGGTGCTTTAATGAACGTCTTGGTGTTCAACAAGTCTGATCCTCTGATAACAGTCCTATGCTGCTACATTGTTCCTGTGACTCTCTCGCCTCACAGGGGAACTGAAACCTTCAGTTGAACAACAGGACCTCAGTGGTCAGATACTCGTGACTTGTGACTGCATCTTCAGCTCTGTGGTCAGGGTCGTGTCACGTACACAGAGTGATGGAAAAACCCTGCTTCAATAGTAGTGTGTGTGTTTATGTAAGACAATAAATCAACCAACTTTACTTATACAGCACACTTCATACACACTTTAACACAATGTGCTTCACAGAGAGAATAAACAATTAAAAGGGAAAGGTGCTACAGAGACACAGGGAGATACAAACTAATTAGATAAGGTATTTTAGTCATTAAAAGAGGGGCTGCAGGGATGTCATTGATTTTTCTCCTCCTCATTTTCAATAAATGCAGCTGAGAAGAAGACTTGAGTTTGGAGGTTTGATGCCACAGCCAACGCCCAAATGAGGTGAATCAGGATGTAACAATTCACTGCCAAGCACGCTCTGTTCTCCAAAACGTGTCTCTTTCTGTTGAACACGGTGCTAGGATGTATGTGTATGACTACTACCAAAGACACATAGACCACAATTTTTATAGAAAATAAAGTACCAGTTTTTTGACATCCCGACATAAACAATAGGTACTAGTGCACACTTCCGGATGAAGGTAAAGAATCTGAATCCATCACACAGTATTGGGTATCTCTGCTCTGACCCTGACCCAGGAAACTCAACTATGATCAAACACAATCAGCTTAAATATCACAAAAGGTTGACTTCAGAGAATTGCAGGTCTGACTGTGTGTTATTCTCCTCATGTACAACATATACAATATGAAGTATGAACCACCATCAGCTTAAATACCAAAAAGTCCACATAAAAACAGAAACGTACCTGGTTGATGTACTTGATGTACCCTGGTTCTCGTAGGCTGGTCTCTATTAAACTGGTGTTCTAGAAGTCTACTGGTTTCTCTGGTCTTGAGGTGATGAGCTTTCAAGAACAAAGTCAGGAGCTTGACTGAAGACAGAAGAGGTGACGATCTAACTGTCGGTTCAGGAAGTGTTTCTGATGAGTTATTGAGAGAGGAAACTGCAGGAAGGGAGTGATAGATGAAAACAACTACAGGAAGTGACGCTGTAGGCAGGTCTGTGGTGCCGTTGAGAGACGATATGCAGTCAGAGTAGGATCAGAGTTAGGGTTAAGGTTCAGGGTTAGGGTTAAGGTTAGGCATATAGGAAAACATATATAAATATATAAATAAACAAGTGCTTAAGAAATATATCCTCCCCAATCACACTGCTACTGTATGAACTAGTTACAGTCAATCACACTGCTACTGTATTAACTAGCTACAGTCAATCACACTGCTACTGTATGAATTAGCTAGTTAATACAGTAGCAGTGTGATTGACTGTAACTAGTTCATACAGTAGCAGTGTGATTGACTGTATAATACGATAAGTTACAGATATACATGAGGGAAGTATTTACTTATTTATTTATTCACTTAATTGTATCTTTCCTACTCTGATTTTAGATGGGGAGGATATATTTCTTAAGCACTTGTTTATTTATATATTTATATATGTTTTCCTATATGCCTAACCTTAACCCTAACCCTGAACCTTAACCCTAACCCCAACCCTGAACTGTGTCTGACTGCATATCGTCTCTCAACGGCACCACAGACCTGCCTACAGCGTCACTTCCTGTAGTTGTTTTCATCTGTCACTCCCTTCCTGCAGTTTCCTCTCTCAATAACTCATCAGAAACACTTCCTGAACCGACAGTTAGATCGTCACCTCTTCTGTCTTCAGTCAAGCTCCTGACTTTGTTCTTGAAAGCTCATCACCTCAAGACCAGAGAAACCAGTAGACTTCTAGAACACCAGTTTAATAGAGACCAGCCTACGAGAACCAGGGTACATCAAGTACATCAACCAGGTACGTTTCTGTTTTTATGTGGACTTTTTGGTATTTAAGCTGATGGTGGTTCATACTTCATATTGTAGATGTTGTACATGAGGAGAATACCACACAGTCAGACCTGCAATTCTCTGAAGTCAACCTTTTGTGATATTTAAGCTGATTGTGTTTGATCATAGTTGAGTTTCCTGGGTCAGGGTCAGAGCAGAGATACTCAGTACTGTGTGATGGATTCAGATTATTTACCTTCATCCGGAAGTGTGCACTAGTACCTATTGTTTATGTCGGGATGTCAAAAAACTGGTACTTTATTTTCTATAAAAATTGTGGTTTATGTGTCTTTGGTAGTAGTCATACACATACATCCTAGCACCGTGTTCAAAAGAAAGAGACACGTTTTGGAGAACAGAGCGTGCTTGGCAGTGAATTGTTACATCCTGATTCACCTCATTTGGGCGTTGGCTGTGGCATCAAACCTCCAAACACTTCCTGTAGTTGTTTTCATCTGTCACTCCCTTCCTGCAGTTTCCTCTTCTTCTCAGCTGCATTTATTGAAAATGAGGAGGAGAAAAATCAATGACATCCCTGCAGCCCCTCTTTTAATGACTAAAATACCTTATCTAATTAGTTTTTATCTCCCTGTGTCTCTGTAGTCTCTTTCCCTTTTAATTATTTATTCTCTCTGTGAAGGACATTGTGTTAAAGTGTGTATGAAGTGTGCTGTACAAGTAAAGTCTGATTGATTAATACTTTATTGTAAATGTTGTCATGTACATGAGGAGAATACCACACAGTCAGCCCTGCAATTCTCAGAAGTCACATGTAGCAACAGGAAACCCCCCACCCCCTCACCATTTCTAGGCCCCATTTCCTCATAGGCCCTGACCTACATTCAGAGAAACGTCATAGTTGAGGCTGATGGAACTGAGTTTACTGGGTCAGAGTCAGTGATACTCTGTGTGCTTCAGATTCTCTTCCCTTCATCCTGAAGTGTGCACTCCTTACCTCTCCTTCATGTGGGAGTTCAAAGGGGGGTGAATGTAGTGGAGGTGATTTAGAATCACAATTGTGATGAGGTTCCGTTGTTTTTTAAAATATTTTAAATTGGAAAAAAGGCAGAGTTTAGAATAAGAACATTCAACAGGGTAACACTGGATATCAGGGTATTCATTGGTTCTTCTTACAGAATGTCATGAATCAAAAGAAGAAGAAAAAAAAATTATGGAAGGTAGCTCAACATGTTCCTGGTTTTCTCTGTTCGACTCACCTGCTGGTAGATAGTCAGCATGACAGCTCACC
>NC_139654.1:4107500-4115000 GCF_951799395.1 Argentina silus | reverse complement strand
ATACTACCACCACCATGCTTGACGGTAGATATGGTGTTCTTGGGGTGAAAGGCCTCACCTTCTCTCCTCCAAACATATTTCTGGTCATTGTGGCCAAATAGCTCAATTTTTGTTTCATCTGACCACAGAACTTTCCTCCAGAAGGCCTTTTCTTTGTCCATGTGATCAGCAGCAAACTTCAGTCAAGCCTTAAGGTGCCGCTTCTGGAGCAACGGCTTCCTTCTTGCACAGCAGCCTCTCAGCCCATTGCGATGTAAAACACGCTTGACTGTGGACACTGACCTCTGTTCCAGCAACTTCTAATTCATGGCAGACGTGCTTTTTGGTGGTTTTTGGTTTACTCTTGACCATCCTGACCAATTTTCTCTCAGCAGCAGGTGATAGCTTGCGTTTTCTTCTTGATCGTGGCAGTGACACAACTGTGCCATGCATTTTATACTTACAAACAATTGTTTGCACAGTTGATCTTGGGACCTGTAGCTGCTTTGAAATGGCTCCAAGTGACTTTCCTGACTTGTTCATGTCAATGATGCGCTTTTTTGACCGTGCTGAGTTCCTTAGACTTACCCATTGTAGCGTTTTTGGCTGAGTGTAGTGTATCAAACAAGCCCTATTTATATGGGCTGAAATAAGTCACCAGTTGTAGTCAATCATAATCACTCATAAGAAGTTAAGAGGCCATGCCACAAAGAAAATTTGATTCACACAACTTTCTACATCACTAAAATTGATAATTCAAGGTGCTGTATGTGTGTTTTTGACCCAGCAGATTTTGTCACATTTTCAGAAGACCCATAATAAATTCATAAAAGAACCAAACTTCATGAATGTTTTTTTGTGACTCAAGACTGCCATGACATACATGTTCTTTACAAGTGTATGTAAACGTTTGTGTGTGTGTGTGTGTAACTGTCAATAATGAATATTATCAAGATTGTGTCACAACAAATTTGGATCTACTGTTCTTCCTTGTTCCTTGTATATGATTGACATCATATATTAGTAATAGAATGGTGATCAGGAGAAAACTAATAGACAGAGAAGTGCAGTAAATAATATCTGTAACTCAGCAAACAAACACAACAGGGTCCATATCCAATCACAAAGCCCCCTCCCTAAATGTCCAACCAATCACTGGGTTTTTCCCTCCTCAGGTCCAAGTCCCGTCCTAATCCACTTAGTCCCAATAGAAAACGCATCCGTCCGTGACGCGACTCCAAACCAAATAATCCAAATAAACCAAATAATCCCAACAAGAAGGAACCTTCATCAGCCCTAAAAAACAAACAAATGTCAGTTTGGCAAAATCCCACTGGCTGGGAAATCATAAAATACAAGAAACTGAAGGGATCTTGTGGTGGAATTCAAAGTTAAAATACTTTGAAATAAAGTTTTCTGACATGAATTAGGAATCTTTATTTTCGATAGAAATTTACTATAATCTCACCCGAACTCTGTCGTCCTAACACCAACATTTTCACATTTACATTTTACATTCATGGCATTTAGAGGGAAGAGGGAAGGAGCTGCTAATGTCATCAACCTTCTTTTCAAAATAGGTGACAAAGTCATCGGCAGACAGAGAGGAGGGAGGAGCGGGAGGAGGAGGGTTGAGGAGTGAGGAAAATGTGGAGAACAGTTTCCTTGGGTCAGAGACAGAGGATTGAATTTTGGGATGGTAGTATAAGGCTTTACCAGCTGATGCAGATGAGGTGTAGTTGAGGAGGAGAGAGAGATAAGGGTCTAGATCATCAAGCTTGCAGGGTTTCAGACAGCCAGGGAGCGCGTGGAGAGGATGGTGCCGGCCTTGATATCTGTGGACAGAGAGAGTCGACGGATGAGGAAAGAGAGGACAGGAGGGTGGAGGAAGCTGCGTCAGTGGATAGAAGAGAGAAGGATTCAACAGAGGGTAGGGCGGTTAAGACAGAGGAAGAAAGAGTGGTGAGTGAGGCCGGGTGGTGCACAGGCCGCGACGAGAGGACACAGTGTGGGTATTCTCAGCCAATGTTCTTGTAGACAAGAACCACGTTTCACCGCGGAAGTCGATCCACCGGTTCTCTGCAACACGTTCGATTTCACTTTGTGGGCTTTTAGACTAAATGGTCCTCGCAGACCCAGGTCACTCAAACCTTTGGACTCCCCCAGGGGGTGCAAATCCTATTGTCTCCCCTCCTCTTGGCAAAGCCTCTTTTTATGACTTTCCGTTTCCCCATCAGTCGGACAATTAAAGTCACATACAATTCAGCATCTATTCTATCAAATACTAAACCATCAATGAAAACATCCAACTAACAACAGATCCTAACCCCAAAGCCCTAACCCCTAACCCTAACCCAAATACTAAACCATCAATGAAAACATCCAACCAACAACAGACCCAAACCCCTAACCCCCTAACCTACAACCTAACACTAACCCCTAACCCCAACCCTAACCCAAATACTAAACCATCAATGAAAACATCCAACCAACAACAGACCCAAACCCCTAACCCCCTAACCTACAACCTAACACTAACCCCTAACCCCAACCCTAACCCAAATACTAAACCATCAATGAAAACATCCAACCAACAACAGACCCAAACCCCTAACCCAAATAGTAAACCATCCAACCAACAACAGACCCAAACCCCTAACCCAATTACTAAACCATCAATGAAAACATCTAACCAACAACAGACCCTAACACCAAACCCTAACCCAAATACTAAACCGTCAATGAAAACATCCAACCAACAACAGACCCTAACCCCTAACCCAAATACTAAACCATCTATGAAAACATCCAACTAACAACAGACCCTAACCCCAAACCCCTAACCATAACCCAAATAATAAACCATCAATGAAAACATCCATCCAACAACAGACCCTAACCCCAAACCCCTAACCCTAACCCAAATACTAAACCATCAATGAAAACATCCAACCAACAACAGACCCTAAACCCCAAACCCCTAACCATAACGCCTAACCCTAACCCAAATACAAAACCATCAATGAAAACATCCAACCAACAACAGACCCTAACCCCTAACCCTAACCCCAACCCAAATACTAAACCGTCAATGAAAACATCCAACCAACAACAGACCCTAACCCCAAACCCCTAACCATAACCCCTAACCCTAACCCAAATACTAAACCATCAATGAAAACATCCAACCAACAACAGACCCAAAACCCTAACCCCCTAACCTACAACCTAACACTAACCCCTAACCCCAACCCTAACCCAAATACTAAACCATCAATGAAAACATCCAACCAACAACAGACCCAAACCCCTAACCCAAATAGTAAACCATCCAACCAACAACAGACCCAAACCCCTAACCCTAACCCAATTACTAAACCATCAATGAAAACATCTAACCAACAACAGACCCTAACACCAAACCCTAACCCAAATACTAAACCGTCAATGAAAACATCCAACCAACAACAGACCCTAACCCCTAACCCAAATACTAAACCATCTATGAAAACATCCAACTAACAACAGACCCTAACCCCAAACCCCTAACCATAACCCAAATAATAAACCATCAATGAAAACATCCATCCAACAACAGACCCTAACCCCAAACCCCTAACCCTAACCCAAATACTAAACCATCAATGAAAACATCCAACCAACAACAGACCCTAAACCCCAAACCCCTAACCATAATGCCTAACCCTAACCCTAACCCTAACCCAAATACTAAACCATCAATGAAAACATCCAACCAACAACAGACCCTAACCCCTAACCCTAACCCCAACCCAAATACTAAACCGTCAATGAAAACATCCAACCAACAACAGACCCTAACCCTAACCCAAATACAAAACCATCAATGAAAACATCCAACCAACAACAGACCCTAACCCCTAACCCTAACCCCAACCCAAATACTAAACCGTCAATGAAAACATCCAACCAACAACAGACCCTAAACCCAAACCCCTAACCATAACCCCTAACCCTAACCCAAATACTAAACCATCAATGAAAACATCCAACCAACAACAGACCCTAAACCCTAACCTACCTTAGGCATTGTCGGTGTTGACAAACATTTCAGTGACAGTGACAGAGACAGAAAGCAGAGAAGATGTGTTTACAAGGATCCATTAGAAGTCCTTTTTTATATTCTGTCTAGTATTTTATTCATATTGTATACCATTTCTGTGTAGCTCAGGACTTCATAAATGAATTTCAAGCACCAAAACAATTCATCCACATGGGTAAAGGTATGTTTTCACATGGGATTTGAAACATTTCTGAAAAACAGATTCGAAATGTTCAGGTTTAGGCCTACTTACCTATTCAGACAGTGCTCTTGGGGTAAACATCCATCACAATCAAGAAAGCTGAGTTTGTACTGAAAATATTGATATGAAAGACTTGGGTATTATTTTGTATGGAAGTGACTTCAAATTGAGAAAGAAAAAATGTATGTAAAAATGAAGAAAATACCCCTGGTCCCCAAAGGGTTAACCTGCAAAGTGAGGCCTTCTCTTTTCCCCCCATCAGAACAATGTGGGACCTGTCCATGTTTACAACCCTTGACTGATACATGTCTCTGTCTCTCTTTCTCTCTCTCTCCCTCCCTCTCTCCCTCCCTCCCTCTCTCCCTCCCTCCCTCCCTCCCTCCCTACCTCTTCTCCCCATCCAATCTCTCTCTCTCTCTTTCCCTCTTTCTCTGTCTTTTTTTCTCTCTCCCTTCCTACCCCCCTCTCTCTCTCTACCTCCCACCCTCTCTCCCTTTCTCCCTCCCTCCCTCTCTCCCTCCCTACCTCACTCTCTCCCTCCCTTTCCTCCCTCCCTCCCTCCTCTTGCTCTCCCTCCGTGCCTCTCTCTCCCTCCCTACCTCTCTCTGCTACTCTACCTACCTCTCTCCCTCCATCCTCTCCCTCCCTCCCTCCCTCCCCCACCTCTCTCCCTTTCTCTCTCCCTCCCATCTATCCCTCCCTCCTTCCCTCCTCTCCCTCTCTCCCTCCCTCTTTGCCTCCCTCCCTCCTCTTTCTCCCTCCTTCCCTCCCTCTATCCCTCTCTCTCTCCCTCCCTCTATCCCTCCCTCTCTCCCTACCTCTATCCCTCCCTCTATCCTCTCCCTCCGTCTTTCTCTCTCCCTCCTTCCTCTCTCTCCCTCTCACCATCCATCCCTCCCTCTATCAATCCATCTATCTCTCCCTCCCTCCCACCTCTCCCTCCCTCCCTTCTTCCTCCCTCTATCCTTCCCACTATCCCTTCCTCTATCCCTCTCTTCTTCCCTCCCTCCTCTCTCTCCCTCCCTCCCTCAATCCTCTCCCTCCCTCCCTCACCCCCTCTCTCCCTCCCTCTCTCCCTCCTGTCCCTCCCTCTCTGCCTCTCTCCCTCCCTCCTTCCTCCCTCTATCCCTCCCTCTCTGCCTCTCTCCCTCCCTCCTTCCTCCCTCTATCCCTCCCTCTCTCCCTCAATCCTCTCCCTCCCTCCCTCCCTCCCTCCCCCCCTATCTCTCTCCCTCTCTCCCTCCTCTCCCTCCATCTTTGCCTCCCTCTCTCCTCTCTCTCCCTCCCTATCTCTCTCCCTCCTCTCCCTCCATCTTTGCCTCCCTCTCTCCTCTCTCTCCCTCTCTCCCTCCCTCTATACCTCCTTCTCTGCCTCCCTCCCTCCTCTCTCTCATTCTCTCCCTCCCTCCCTCCTTCCCCCCCTCCTTCCCTCCCTCCCTCTATCCTTCCCTCTATCCTCTCCCTCCCTCCTTCCTCTCCCTCCCTCTCTTTCTCCCTCACTCCCACCTCTCTCTCCCTCTCTCCTTCCTCCCTCTATCAATCCCTATATCTCTCCCTCTCTCCCTCCCTCTATCCCTCCCTCCCTCTATCCCTCCTTTCCCTCCGTCCCTCCCTCCCTCCTCCCTCCCCCCCTCTCTCCCTCCCTATTTCCCTTCCTCTCTCCCTCCTCTCCCTCCCTCTCTGCCTCCCTCCTTCCTCTCTCTCCCTCTCTCCCTCCCTCCTTCATCCCTCTATCCCTCCCTCCCTCCTCTCCATTCCTCCCTCCCACCCTCTATCACTCCCTCCCTTCCTCTCTCCCTCCCTCTTTCTCCCTCCTTCCCTCTCTCTCTCCCTCCCTCTCTCCCTCCCTCACTCTCTCTCTCTCTCTCTCTTTCTTTCACTCCCCTCTCTTTTCTCCCTCCCTACCTCCTCTTGCTCTCCCTCCGTGCCTCTCTCTCCCTCCCTACCTCTCTCTACTACTCTCCCTCCCTCTCTTCCTACCTCCTTTTTCCCTCTATCCCTCCCTCTCTCCCTCTATCCTTCCTTTCCCTCCCTCCCTCCCTCCCTCCCTTCCTCAATACCTCCCGACCTGCATCCCTCCCTCCCTCCCTCTATCCTTCCCTCTCTCCTTCCCTCTATCCTCTTTTTCCCTCTATCTTCTCACTCCCTCTTTCTCCCTCCCTCTATCCCTCCTCTCCCTCTCTTCCTTCATCCCTCCTCTCTCTCTCTCCTTCCCTCTCTCCCTCTCTCCCTCCCTTCCCCCCCTCTCCCTACCTATCTCCCTCCCTCTATGCTCTCCCTTCCTCTCTCCCTCCCTCCCTCCTCCCTCTTTCTCTCTCCCTCCCACCCTCCTCTCTCTCCCTCTTACCCTCCATCCCTCCCTCCCTCTATCAATCCCTCTCTCCCCCTCCCTCTCTCTCTCCCTCCTTCCTTCCCTCTATCCCTCCCTCTATCCCTCCTCTCCCTCTCTTCCTCCCTCCCTCTATCCCACCTCTCCCTCTCTTCCTTCCTCCCTCCCTCTCTCCCACCCTTCCTCTCTCCTCTCCATTCCTCCCTCTCTCCCTCTATCCTCTCCCTTCCACTTTCTCCATCCCTCTCTCCCTTCCACCCTCCCTCCCTCCCTCCCTCTTCTCTCTCCCTCCCTCCCTCTCTCTCCTACTCTCCCTCCCTCGATTCCTCCTCTCCCTCTCTCGCTCCCTCCCTCCTCTATCTCCCTCTCTCCCTCCCTCCTTCATCCCTCTCACCCTCTATCCTCTCCTTAACTCTTTCTCCCTCTCGCCTCCCTCCTTCCTCCCTCAATCCCTCCCTCCCTCCCTCCTTCCCCCCTCTACCCCCCCTCCCTCTCTCCCTCTATCATCTCCTTCCCTCTCTCCCTCTCTCCCTCCCTTCCCCCCCTCTCCCTACCTATCTCCCTCCCTCTATGCTCTCCCTTCCTCTCTCCCTCCCTCCCTCCTCCCTCTTTCTCTCTCCCTCCCACCCTCCTCTCTCTCCCTCTTACCCTCCATCCCTCCCTCCCTCTATCAATCCCTCTCTCCCCCTCCCTCTCTCTCTCCCTCCTTCCTTCCCTCTATCCCTCCCTCTATCCCTCCTCTCCCTCTCTTCCTCCCTCCCTCTATCCCACCTCTCCCTCTCTTCCTTCCTCCCTCCCTCTCTCCCACCCTTCCTCTCTCCTCTCCATTCCTCCCTCTCTCCCTCTATCCTCTCCCTTCCACTTTCTCCATCCCTCTCTCCCTTCCACCCTCCCTCCCTCCCTCCCTCT
>NC_139654.1:3997500-4105000 GCF_951799395.1 Argentina silus | reverse complement strand
TCTCTCCCTCCCTCCCTCCCTCCCTCCCTCCCTCTGCTCTTCTCCCAGATGCCTGTGAGCTCACACTGGACCCAAACACAGCACAGAGAAACCTCTCTCTGTCTGAGGAGAACAGAAAGGTGACATGTGGGAGAGAGGAGCAGCCGTATCCTGATCACCCAGAGAGATTTGAGGACTGGGACCAGGTGCTGTGTAGAGAGGGTCTGACTGGGCGCCGTTACTGGGAGGTAGATTGGAGTTGGGGAGGGGCTGGTATAGGAGTGACATATAAAGGAATCAGCAGGAGAGGAGGGGGTTATGACTGTTTGTTGGGAAACAATGACAAGTCCTGGAGTCTGAGCTGCTCTGTTAACAGTTACTCCGCCATGCACAATAAGAAGAGGACTGTCATACCTGTCCCCTCCTCTGGCTCCCACAGAGTAGGAGTGTATCTGGACTGGCCGGCCGGCACTCTGTCCTTCTACAGGGTCTCCTCTGACACACGGACCCTCCTGCACACATTCCACTCCACATTCACTGAGCCGCTCTACCCAGGGTTTTATCTTTTGTATGTAGACTCTTCAGTGACCCTGTGTAAACTAGTCTAAGGGAGATCACACTGAACACCAAAGGCTCAAAGATGACGGATCAGAACATGATGCAGTTGGATAGTGGTGTGTTTTCACTGAGATGTTGGATGTACAGATGTTCCCTCTCCCAGTGTGTAGGGTGTAGGGTGTAGTGTGTAGGGTCTAGTGTGTAGGATGTAGTGTTTATTGTTTACTGTGTAGGGTGTAGTTTGTAGTGTTTAGTGTGTAGGGTGTAGGGTGTTGTGCATTGTGTGTAGTGTGTAGTTATATTATTTTTACTGTATATATATATATGTATTATTAAATTCAATAAAATGCATCTAATAGTGAAATAGATTGTAATTGAGTGACAAAAAACAGAAGCTTACATGTTTTTTACTTTTTTTGATGGATATGCAACTGACAGTGAAACAATCCAGATGAATGATTAGATGATCAAATCAGACTGATGATGAACTCTGAGAATAACACAGGAGAGAGTGTCTGTATGTATATAAGAGTTGGTTAGATTGGGTGTTTGAGTTGTGATGCTGGATCACGTTGCTGTGTGTAAGGTAGCAGGGAGTGGATGTGAAGACAGCTCTCCTTCTCTGTCAGTACAACATGGACAGTGTCTTCGGAACATCCTAATCTACACAGTGTGAAATTGATTCCTATGCAAATCAGAGACCCTATGAAAACAAGGATATTTATTCTGAAATGACATGAACTATTATCCTTGCATTAAGATAGACTCAATTCAACTTATTGAGTTATTTGTTGATGACATTTTTGCATTTTAGCTAATTTTAAGACTGTCATAGCAAAAGGTCTGAATACTTCTGTACATGAGGTATTTCTGTATTTCAGTTTTAATAAATGTGCTGAAATTTTAAAAACCGTGTTCTCGCTTTGTCATTCTGAGGTATTGTTTGTGGATTGATGGCAAATTCTTTAAATTGAATCCATTTCAAATTGAGTCTATAACACAAGAAAATGTGTAAAAAGTGAAGCCGTCTGAATACCTTCAGAAGGCGCTGTACATGTTCTGAATTTCACTTTTCATGTATTCCTTAATTTTTATATAGTAATCATCTAGTACAGTAATATCTATGCATCATGTGACATTGTGAGGGGCAGCCAAGGTGCAGGCTGCTTTTCCCCTCTCTGTCTGTGGGCTGTGGGAGGCATGGCTCTCATGAGAAGACTTCACCTGTCCCCTGCAGTACCGCTCCCTGCCATGGGAGGCATGGCTCTCATGAGAAGACTTCACCTGTCCCCTGCAGTACCGCTCCCTGCCATGGGAGGCATGGCTCTCATGAGAAGACTTCACCTGTCCCCTGCAGTACCGCTCCCTGCCATGGGAGGCATGGCTCTCATGAGAAGACTTCACCTGTCCCCTGCAGTACCGCTCCCTGCCATGGCAGGCATGGCTCTCATGAGAAGACTTCACCTGTCCGCTGCAGTACCGCTCCCTGCCATGGGAGGCATGGCTCTCATGAGAAGACTTCACCTGTCCCCTGCAGTACCGCTCCCTGCCATGGGAGGCATGGCTCTCATGAGAAGACTTCACCTGTCCCCTGCAGTACCTCTGACCCCCAGACCCCCAGACCTCCAGACCCCCAGACCCCCAGACCCCTATCCCCCAGACCTCTAGCCCTCAGATGGGGGCACCACCTGGTGGTCATTTACTAGTATTACAACAACAGAGAGATTAGAATCCAGCCAGTTAGCAATAAGCACTGGATCCTAAAAACCCAGAATTTGAACCTGAAATATTCTTTATAACATCACAGATCTTTTATAATGGAACAGTGTAATAGAACATCAGTGTAATAGAACATCAGTGTAATAGAACAGTGTAATAGAACATCAGTGTAATAGAACAGTGTAATAGAACATCAGTGTAATAGAACAGTGTAATAGAACAGTGTAATAGAACATCAGTGTAATAGAACATTAGTGTAATAGAACATCAGTGTAATTGAACATCAGTGTAATAGAACAGTGTAATAGAACAGTGTAATAGAACATCAGTGTAATAGAACATTAGTGTAATAGAACATTAGTGTAATAGAACATCAGTGTAATAGAACATCAGTGTAATAGAACAGTGTAATAGAACATCAGTGTAATATAACATTAGTGTAATAGAACATCAGTGTAAGAGAACATTAGTGTAATAGAACATCAGTGTAATAGAACATTAGTGTAATAGAACATTAGTATAATAGAACATTAGTGTAATTGAACATTAGTGTAATAGAACATCAGTGTAATAGAACATCAGTGTAATAGAACATTAGTGTAATAGAACATCAGTGTAATAGAACATCGGTGTAATAGAACATTAGTTTAATAGAACATTAGTGTAATAGAACGTTAGTATAATAGAACATTAGTGTAATAGAACATTAGTGTAATAGAACATTAGTGTAATAGAACATTAGTGTAATAGAACATTAGTATAATAAAACGTTAGTGTAATAGAACATTTATGTAATAGAACATTAGTGTAATAGAACATTTATGTAATAGAACAGTGTAATAGAACATTAGTATAATAGAATATTAGTATAATAGAACATTTATGTAATAGAACAGTGTAATAGAACATCAGTGTAATATAATCTTAGTATAATAGAACATTAGTATAATAGAACATCAGTGGAAACCAAAGGGGACGTTTTCTTTCCAGTGTTAACACTTCACTTAGCAACGTCATGACAACCCAAATGTGCAGACAGGCCTAGGAGACGAGTTAACCTTGACCCTAACCCTGACTCTAACCCTGACCCTGACCCTGACTCTGACCCTAACCCTAACTCTGACCCTGAACCTGACTCTGACCCTGACCCTAACCCTAACTCTAACCCTGACCCTGACCCTAACCCTAAACCCTAACCCTAGGGGATGAGTTAACTTTAACCCTAAACCCTGACCCTAACCCTAACCCTAGGGGATGAGTTAACTTTAACCCTAACCCTAAACCCTGACCCTAACCCTAGGGCTAGTAGAACCATGTAGTTTGGCTCTTCAAACCCACCTCCTCGTTGCTAGGCAACCCCCCCCCTTTTCCCTCCACCGTTCGTATTTTACGACATTTTTTAGAAAAAAATGTTTTTTGAAACTCCTTCAAACCACACACTCTCCCCACCCCTCTCGTTGCTAGGTAACCCACCATATCCCGTCCCTTTCCGACATTTTCTTTTCCTTTACGACATTCCCTCAAACACACCAACCTCCCTTATTTTACGACATTTACTATTATTATTATTATTATTATTATTATTATTATTATTATTATTATTATTATTATTATTATTATTATTATTATTATATCTTTACGACATTTACTTCTTCTTTACGAGAGAAGGGGAGACAGACACCATGGAAACCACCACCACCACCGACACCGGCGGCTCCTCTGGTACTCGTAGCGGGTCCTCTGGGACCGTCTCCCCCGGTGGTACCGTCTCCTCTACCGGCTCTGAGGCTAATGCTAACGGGGCTAACTAACGAAGCTAACGAATTTACCTACCGAGTGCAGTGTTGACGGGGTGCTAAAGGCTAATGCTAACTGGCTCTAACGAACTGACCGTGTGTGTGTGGGTGTGGAAACGCGTCGTGTCATCATTACTCGACATTCCTTCAAACCCACCCCCTCGTTGCTAGGCAACCCCCCCCCTTTCCCTCCACCGTTCGTATTTGTTTTGAAAAAATATTTTTACGACAGTCCTTCAAACCACACACACACTCTCCCCACCCCCTCGTTGCTAGGTAACCCACCATATCCCGTCCCTTTCCGACATTTTCTTTTCCTTTACGACATTCCCTCAAACCCACCAACTGTTCCTCGTTGCTAGACAACCCCACCCCTCCCTCATTTTACGATATCTTTTTATTATTATTATTATATCTTTCCGACATTTTCTTTTCCTTTACGACATTCCCTCAAACCCACCAACTGTTCCTCGTTGCTAGACAACCCCACCCCTCCCTCATTTTACGATATCTTTTTATTATTATTATTATTATTATTATTATTATATCTTTACGACATTTACTTCTTCTTTACGAGAGAAGGGGAGACAGACACCATGGAAACCACCACCACCACCGACACCGGCGGCTCCTCTGGTACTCGTAGCGGGTCCTCTGGGACCGTCTCCCCCGGTGGTACCTCGTTTCTGACCCGGGCCACGACGCTCAACCTCCACACCGGGAACCTCGTCAACCGGAGCCGGCTGAAGAAGAAGTGTCCGTCGTCCCCGAGTGAGGAGGTAAGAAGGGCGGGGGGGGGGGTCGGGAGGCTAGAGGCTAATGCTAACGGGGCTAAGGAAGCTAACGAATTTACCTACCGAGTGCAGTGTTGACGGGGTGCTAAAGGCTAATGCTAACGGGGCTAACGAATTTACCTACCGAGTGCAGTGTTGACGGGGTGCTAAAGGCTAATGCTAACTGGAGCTAACGAAGCTAACGAATTTACCTACAGAGTGCAGTGTTGACGGGGTGCTAAAGGCGAATGCTAACTGGCTCTAACGAACTGACCGTGTGTGTGTGTGTGTATTATGAATGTGATTAAATAAATACTAAATATGTCGTTTTATTGTCATTTTCTGTCTGTCTGTCTGACCTGTTGTTGCCGTTCAGCTCCAGGATTATATCCGCGCCACGCTGTCTCTGACCTGTCTGTCTCTCTATCTGACCTGTCTCTCTCTGTCTGTCTGTCTGACCTGTATGTCTTTTGTTGCCCTCCAGCTCCAGGATTGTATCCGCGCCATGCTGTCTCTGACCTGTCTGTCCCTCTGTCTTATCTGTCTGTCTATCTGTCTGTCTGTCTGTTTCTCTCTGACCTGTCTGTCTCTCCATCTGACCTGTCTGTCTGTTGTTGCCGTAGCTCCAGGACTGTATCCGCGCCACGCTGAGTGACTGGTCCTCCGAGACGCCGTCGGCCGGGGAGAAGGTGAGACTCATCCCTCTCTTCTCTCCCTCCCTCCTTTCCTGTCTCTCTCTCTCTCCCTCCTTCCCTCCCTCCTTTCCTCCTGTCTCTCTCTTCTTTCCCTCCTTTCCTGTCTTCCTTCCTTCCTTCCCTCCTGTCTCTCCCTCCCTCCCTCCTGTCTCTCTCCCTCTCTCCCTCCTTCCCTCCCTCCTGTCTCTCTCCCTCTCTCCCTCCTTCCCTCCCTCCTGTCTCTCTCTCTCCCTCCTTCTCCCCTCCTTCTCCCCTCCCTCCCTCCCTCCCTCCCTCCTGTCTCTCTCTCTCTCTCCTTCTCTCCCTCATTCCCTTCCCTCCTTTCCTGTTTCCTGTCTTCTTTCCTTACTGTCGGCGGAGGAGAAGGTGAGACTCATCCCTCTCTTCCTTCCTTCCTTCCTTCCTTCCTTCGTCTCTCTCTGGATGCTCCACACACACACACACACGCACACCCACACACACGCGCGCCCAGAGGCGTCAGTGTTTAGTGAGTCAAGTGACAAAGTGTGTGTGTGAGAGAGAGAGAGGGAGACACACACACACACACACACACACAGATAGACAGACAGACAGACACACTCACACAGACACACACACTCACTCACACACTCACACTGTGGGAGCCTGGTCGACAGGCGCAACAGTGGGTCAACCAATGAGAATAGAAACAGGCGGAAACAGGGGTTGCGGTGAAATCAACGTAGGGTTTTATTTCTAAGGTGCGGGGAAAAGGGAGAGGCGAAAGGCAACTCAAATCTTCACCGGGTTGGCGGTTGGCGCTACGGCGCTCCGCCGGGTTCTTCTTGTTGTCAGAGAGAGAGAGAGAGAGACAGGCCAAAGTTAGTCGGATATCGGGTCCCTTTCACTGACCTCTTCCTCCGGTCGGTTGGGGGGTTCCTCTCCGTCTTCCAGGCTTTCTCTCCCGTTTGGCTTATGAGACTGGCTTAGCGGGTGTCTGGTCTCGACTCGTTCCTCCAGCCAGTCTGTCTTCAGCTTGTCCTGGGGAGTTTAAAAGGCCTCAGGATCACCGAGCTGACTCAGCGCACCTGTGAGCGGTGAGCTGAGTCATCTGATTGGTGGCGGAGTCTCCAGGACATAGAACTGGGATAGTACCTCCCATCCAGCACGACACCCCATGGCTGCCTTTGCCTCCCCCTTGTGGCCACCAGGTGTCTCTGTGGGGCACTGCTCACCGGCTGGGCCATCACAACACACAGACACACACACACACACACTCACACACACACTCACTCACACAGACACACACAGACACACACACATGCCCAGAGGCGTCAATGTTTAGTGAGTCAAGTGACAACGTGTGTGTGTGTGTGTGTGTGTGTGTGGGTGGGTGCTCCTGAGACAGGGAGAGAGAGAGGGAGACACACACACACACTCACACATACGCACACTCACACAGACAGACACACACTCACACAGACACTCACACATACACACACATGCCCAGAGGCGTCAATGTTTAGTGAGTCAAGTGACAACGTGTGTGTGTGTGTGTGTGTGTGTGTGTGTGTGTGTGTGGGTGGGTGCTCCTGAGACAGGGAGAGAGAGAGGAAGACACACACACACTCACATACACACAGACACACACACACACACTCACACACTCACACAGACATACACACACTCACACAGACATACACAGACACACTCACACAGACACACACACAGGCAGGGAGACGGGGGGGAGGCAGGTTTGGGGGGGAGGGTTGAACAGGGAGGGAGGGAGGTTCTGCTGAGGTCAGCTAATCTCTCTCTCTTTCTCTCCCTCTCTCTAGTTCGACTAGTCTGGTCTGTCTCTAACCTGGACTGCTCCCCCCTCCCAGGCACGCCTGGCTGTCTTTCTGTAATCTGTCTGTCCTGAACCTGTCTGTCTCTCAGACCTGTCTGTCTCTCCAGGAGTCTGACGTCCTAGACTGTTCCACCCCCCACGCGGCCGAGGCCATCACGCCTGTCTGTCTCTCTGTCTGTCTGTCTCTAACTTGTCTCTCTCTCTCTAACCTGTCTGTCTGTTTACCTGTGTCTCTCTCTCTGACCTGTCTGTCTCTCCAGGAGTCTGACGTCCTGGACTGCTCCACCCCCCATGCGGCCGAGGCCACCATCATGCTTGTCTGTCTCTCTCTCTCTGACCTGTCTGTCTCTCTCTCTCTAACCTGTCTGTCTGTTTACCTGTCTCTCTCTCACCTGTCTTTCTCTAACCTGTCTGTCTCTAACCTGTCTGTCTCTCCAGGAGTCTGACGTCCTGGACTGCTCCACCCCCCAGGCGGCCGAGGCCACCATCACACCGGAGGAGAGGGAGGAGCTGAAGGTGTCTGGTACGCTACGACAAGCTAACGCAGGCTAACGCTACGCTAATGCAGGGTAAGACAGGTTAACGCAGGCTAAGACAGGCTCACGCACGCTAACACACACCACGATAACACATGCTAATAAATGCTAGTGCATGCTAACACCGGCTCACACGCACCACGATAACACACGCTAACCCAGGGCTAACAAACGATACCAGCCCATGATTACACACGACGCGACCACACGTTAACACAGGCTAACAAATGACACCAGCACATGCTAACACAGGCTAACCCAGGCTAACCAACGCTAACCCACGTTAACACAGGCTAACAAATGACACCAGCACATGCTAACACAGGCTAACCTAGGCTAACCCACGCTAACGTTGTCGTTGCAGTCAAGCTGTTCCTGTGCCAGTCGGACCAGTCGTCCATCAGGCAGGCTGTCGACATGGGTGAGTCCTGCCTGTTTGTCTGTCTGTCTGCCTGTTTGGCTGTCTGCTTGTCTGTCTGTTTGTTTGGCTGGCTGGCTGGCTGTCTGCCTGTCTGTCTGTCTGCCTGTTTGGCTGTCTGTCTGTTTGGCTGCCTGCCTGTCTGTCTCTCTCTTTACCTGTTTGTCTCTCCCCTCCACAGCCTGTCTCACCCTCGCCCTGTCGACCAGGAGGACAACATCCCCCCCCCCCCCCACACCCAGACCCTCTCGGACCTCTAACCTGTCTTTCTCTCCCTAACCTGTCTCCCTCCCCCCCAACAGCCTGTCTCACTCTCGCCCTCTCCCAACTCGACTCGGTCATCCTGGCGCCCCCCCCACGCCCCCCAGACCCTCTCGGACCTGCAGCCGGCATGGGTTTTCTTGGAAACGCTGGTGGCGTCCGGGAAGGTGGTCGCCATCGGGACGTCGGACCTGGACAAGGGCCTCCTGGAGGAGCTGCACAACTGGGCCCAGGTGGGTGTCTGTCTGTCTTTCTCTGGCCTGTCTGTTTGTCCTGGACGGTGTGTGTGTCTGTCTGTCTGTCTCTCTCTCTCTCTCGCTCTATCCCTGACCTGTCTGTCTGTCCTGGACAAGGGCCTCCTGGAGGAGTTGTACGACTGGGACCAGGTGGGTGTCTGTCTGTCTGATCTGTCTGTCTGTCCTGGACAAGGGCCTCCTGGAGGAGCGCTACGACTGGGCCCAGGTGGGTGTCTGTCTCTGTCTCTGAACTGTCTGTCTGTCTGTCCTGTGCTGGGGGTATCTGTCTCTCCCTGACCTGTCTGTCTCTCTCTCCATGTCCAAGGTGAAACCCCACCAGTAACCAGGTCAAACTGAGTGCGTACGCCAACTGTCTGTCTCTCTTTCTCTCTCTCTCTTTCTCTCTGTCCCTGTCCTGTCTCTCTCTCTCTGTCCCAACCAAGCAGTTAACAGTGTCTGTCTGTCTGTCTCTCTCTCTCTGTCCCTGACCTGTCTGTCTGTCCCTGACCTGTCTCTCTCTCTCTCTCTCTCTCTCCCCCGTATCCAAGGTGAAGACCACCAGTAACCAGGTCAACCTGGCGTCCTGTTCTGTGATGCCCCCCGATCTGATGGCCTGTCTGTCTCTCTGTCCCTGACCTGTCTGTCTCTCTGACCTGTCTCTCTCTCTCCCCCGTATCCAAGGTGAAGCCCATCAGCAACCAGGTCAACCTGGCGTCCTGTTGTGTGATGCCCCCCGATCTGACGGCGTATGCCAAGCAGGCGGGGGTCCAGCTACTGACCCACAACGACCCCAAAGGTGGGTGTCTGTCTGTGATCTGTCTGTCTGTGATCAATTTGTCTGGGGGTGTCTGTCTGTCTGTCTCTCTTTCTCTCTCTCTGTCCCTGACCTGTCTGTCTCTCTCTGACCTGTCTGTCCCCCCTCTAACCTAACCTCCCTCTTCATCTGAGCTGTCTGTCTCTCTCTGACCTGTCTCTCTCTCTCCCTCCCTCTCTTTCCATGTCTGTCTCTCCCTCTAACCTGTCTCTCTCTCTCTCTCCCTCTCTTTCCATGTCTGTCTCTCCCTCTAACCTGTCTCTCTCTCTCTCTCTCTCCTTCCAGAGCTTATCTCGGCGGCGGGCTTCCAGGAGGCGCTGTCTCTCTCTCTCTGACCCGTCTGTCTATCTGTCTGTCTTTGACATGTCTGTCTCCCCTCTAACCTGTCTCTCTCTCTCTCCCTCCCTCCTCTCCCTCTGAGCTGTCTGTCTGTCTTTGACCTGTCTCTCTCCCCCTAACCTGTCTTTCTCTAACCTGTCTGTCTCTCTGTCGTCTTCCAGAGCTCATCACGTCGGCGGGCTTCCAGGAGGCGCTCCGTGAGAGCGCGGCGTTAGCAACGGCATCCCACGGCGACCCCGACCGCGACGGCTGTGACGCGGCGTCGGCGTGGCGTGGCGCCTCCGCTGGGTCCTGCGCTACGCCATCATCGTCAAGAGCCGCGGCATCATCAAGGCCAAGGGCTACCTGGTCCACGCCACCCGGGTAGCGTAGCGTAGCATAGCATAGTCTGGTGTAGTCGAGGCTAGCATAGTGTAGTGTAGCCTTAGCGTAGCATCGTGTAGCCTTGGTTAGCCTGGTTAGCGTAGCGCGGACGACACCTTGGTTAAGTTGAAAGACTTAGCTACGGTTAGTAGCTAAGTTACATGTATGTAATGTGATGTCATGTATGTAATGCTTATGGAGTTGATGGTGGATTAAATCTGTTCCATCAGTTTTCCAGCGACTGACAGAGAGCAGAAACACGCTGCATGGCGCCATCTGTTGGTCGACTGTCGACAGCACAACACATGAGGCCAATGGAGGAAAGCAGAACCATGTGAGAAGATTTCCTCTTCAGTGGTTGAACCTTTCACACATCTGGCACTCCGGATTGTTTCAGCAGCGTAAAAACAAAATGCATTTTTAAATGTTCCAATGTATTTCTATGGGACTGTTAGGGATAGGAATGTATTTCTATGGGACTGTTAGGGATAGGAATGTATTTCTATGGGACTGTTAGGGTTAGGAATGTATTTCTATGGGACTGTTAGGGTTAGGAATGTATTTCTATGGGACTGTTAGGGTTAGGAATGTATTTCTATGGAACTGTTAGGGTTAGGAATGTATTTCTATGGAACTGTTAGGGTTAGGAATGTATTTCTATGGGACTGTTAGGGTTAGGAATGTATTTCTATGGGACTGTTAGGGATAGGAATGTATTTCTATGGGACTGTTAGGGTTAGGAATGTATTTCTATGGAACTGTTAGGGTTAGGAATGTATTTCTATGGGACTGTTCGGTGCCAACATGTTTGACAACATGGTAAGTTAGTGAGTTTCGTTTCTAGGCACACTAGATCGTATCCAGGGGTAATAGAACATTAGTGTAAAAGAACATTAGTTTAATAGAACAGTGTAATAGAACATTAGTGTAAAAGAACATTAGTTTAATAGAACAGTGTAATAGAACGTTAGTTTAATAGAACATTAGTGTAATAGAACATTAGTGTAATAGAACAGTGTAATAGAACATTAGTATAATAGAACATTAGTGTAATAGAACGTTAGTATAATAGAACATTAGTGTAATAGAACATTAGTGTAATAGAACATCAGTGGAAACCAAAGGGGACGTTTTCTTTCCAGTGTTAACACTTCCCTTAGCAACGTCATGACAACCCAAATGTGCAGACAGGCCTAGGAGACGCTGAGAAAATCACCAGGACTCCACTGCCCTCTCTGCAGAGCATCTACCACCGCAGAGTCCACAGGAGAGCCGCCTCCATCCTCAAGGACCCCACCCACCCCCAGCACGGACTGTTCACACTTCTACCCTCAGGCCGGAGGTACAGAAGTGTTAAATGCAGGACCACCAGACTGAAGAACTCCTTCTTTCCCACTGCCATCAGGCTCCTAAACAACCCATAGGAGATTAATATAACCTTACTACCTCATTACCAGTTTGCATAATTGCACTGCTACGTTTGCACTGTTTTATTATTATTATTGCTGCTATTTTATTTTATGCCTTAAATTTTGCTGTCTTGTACATTTGTTTAGTATATATTGTATATTCTTTAGTATTGTATATTTTACATTGGTTGGCATTCTGCGGACAGCAAAGCAAGAATTTCATTGTACAGGGAAACATGTTTTCTACTGTGCATATGATAATAAACACTTTGAATCTTGAATCTTGAATCTTAACCCTGACCCTGACTCTAACCCTAACCCTAACCCTAACTCTAACTCTAACCCTGACCCTGACCCTGACCCTGACTCTAACCCTAACTCTAACTCTAACCCTGACCCTGAACCTGACCCAAACCCTAATCATAACCCCAACCCTAACCCGAACCCTGGGACGTTCTCTGTCTCCTTGCAGTAATCTAGAGCAGGAGTCCCCAATTACCGGGCCGCGGACCAGTTTCGGCCGTGGATCATTTGGTACCGGGCCGCACAGAAAAAATAAAAACATTTTAATTTGTATTTTATTTCCATTTTATTGACTATCGCAGTCTGCAGGGTGTTTGAAAAATGACCACTTCCATCTGTGCCACTTTTCCACACTTCTCAGTCGCAGTTTTTTTCCCATGCACCGATAAATGAAGCCCACAAGCTAACCCAGCAAAAATGAGTAAAAAACAAACATTGCTGGAGAGATTCTTTGAAAAGGGGGAAAGACTCTATGATGAGACAGCAGAAGACTCCTAGACTGCCAAAAAAAAAGAAAGCTGCATTTAAAAGAAAATACCTAAGAGTCCTACTTAAATTACGGGTTCATCGCAACAGGTGATTGACATGCCCCAAGCCCGCTCTGTATAATATGTGGCGACCGGCTATCCAACGAGGCCATGAAGCCTTCAAAACTGCTTCGCCACGTAGAGACCAAGCACCCTGCATTAAAAGACAAGTCTTTGGTGTTTTTTTTAAAGAAAGAAACGTGAACACGAAGGACAGAAGCAATTATTGAAGGCCACCACATCATCAAATGTGTCTGCACTGAGAGCATCATTCTTAGTGGCTAACCGCATTGCCAAGGCTAAGAAGCCCTTCACTATTGGTGAAGAGTTGATCATGCCTGCCGGTAAGGACACTTCGGGTGTCACTGTCTCCCATCACCCCTAGATGGGACCGTCTCGTTGCAGGGAAACAAGCTCAGTGCTCCCACTGATTCTGTATTATGGTGAGTTGAGTCACTTTTACATTATAAATGTAATAATTAAATGAATAATTAAATTATATAATATGCACTTTATTGTGTTTTGTTATGCGCGTGATTCTTTCCCCCCCGGTCCGTGGAAAAATAGTCTTGCATGAAACTGGTCCGTGGTGCAAAAAAGGTTGAGGACCGCTGCTCTAGAGCAGGAGTGCCCAACCAGTCGATCGCCTGATCCCAAGTCGATCACGAGGGGTGTAGGAAAAAATGAAAAAAAAAAAGATTTTTTTATGTGTAACTGTAAACTGTTTTGTTTTGTTGTAGTTATGCGTCGTTGGATATGTTTTGTTTTGTGTGTGTGTGTGTGTGTGTTATATTTTGTATTAAATGTACACTACAGCCTATCATGAGTCCTTGCCTGCGCACCCTATCAGTCTCTTAAACACGTCCACAAAAAAAAAAAAAGTAGGTCACGTTTAACCTACTGTAGCGCGAGACATGCATGATAGTAAGTTGACAGCTGTCAACAGTAGCTAGCAGCTAGCGATCAGAGCGGTTACGCACTCCTAAACTTTAACATGTCTGAGGGGAAACGAGCCAAGACCTACCATTTTCACCCTGAATGGGAGGAAGATTATTTTTGTGTTTATTCTCATTCAAAGCCTGTTTGTTTGATCTGCAATGCAACGGTGGCGTTGGCAAAGAAAGGGAATCTGGAGCGGCATTTTAAAACGGTACCCGGGAGCTACGAGAGGGATTTCCCTGCAAAAACGCCTTTACGCGCCACAAAAGTGCGGGATTTGAAAGCACAGCTTGCAGCACGGCAGTCAATCTTCACCAAACCGAAGACCCAGGGTAAGGCCGCAACTATTGCTTCCTATCGCGTCAGTCACGTCCTTGCTAAACACAAGAAGCCATTCAAAGACAGCGATATTGTGAAGGAAGCCTTTCTCGAGGCAGCGGATAGCCTTTTTGACGACTTTAAAAATAAAACCGAGATCGTGAAGGCCATTAAAGAAGTGCAACTCTCCCGCAATACGACTACAAGGCGATGTGAGGGAATGGCTGTGGATGTGGAGGAGCAACTGAGGAAGGATATTGACGCGAGTGCTTTTCCCTCCAATTTGACGAGTCGACTGATATGGTGGATGTGGCACAATTGTGTGTTTTCATCAGGATGGTTTTTGAAGACATGAGCGCCAAGGAAGAGCTACTCACCATTTTGCCATTAAAAGGACACACCAGAGGTGAGGATCTGTTTAATGCTTTCATGGGATTTGTTAGCGAGACAAAACTGCCGCTCTTCAAGCTGATCTCCATCACAACTGATGGGGCGCCTGCTATGATGGGCCGCACCAGTGGGTTCATTGCAAAGAAAGTGAATCTTTCCCAGATATCCTGAATTATCATTGTATAATTCACCAGCAAGCGTTGTGTGGAAAGATTTCAAATATGAAAGAAGTGATGGATATTGCAATGAAGATTGTGTGTTCAGTTCGGGCCAGGAGTCTGCAGAGAAGGCTTTTCCGTGCTCACTTGGAGGAGAATGATGCTGAGCACACACGCCTTGCAACCAGCTCCTACACTCCTGACTACGAGAAGCTAGCCTCCTCCTCCCAGTGTCAGGTCTCCCACTAAGGTAGGAAGTGATTTCCTTTTTTCAAACTCAGAGTGTTACGTTCCCACTCCTACATGTGCGTGTATCCTTGTTGTGTTTTGTGTTTCCTTCTGTTTTTCCCTTACCCTGTCACTCTACATTCAGGTGTCCGTCAGCAATTGGCCATTCGTCCCCATCAGTCATCACTGTTCCTGACCAATCAGAGGGCTGTCCGTGTCCTTTAAAAGCTCCGCTGGACTTCCCCTCGGGAGTCAACCCATTTTCACCGTAGTCTTGTGTTTGCTGTCGACTCACTGTTGCCTGGTTGATCGAAACCTCCAACGTACTTGTTTACATCTAGTTTTCTTTTGTTATATTTACGTCATTGTTTACTTATTGTTTTTCTCATAATTTGTCTGTCTGTTAATTGTACGCCATAGGGGTAAGGTGAATAGGTAAGAGACCCATGGGTTTACATTTCCAACACGTAGGCTCACCTCTGTTACAATTCACCAGGTTAGGAGTGGGTGCCGCCCCATGTATGTTCTAGTCTAGTGTAGCATAGCACTTTAGCATAGCCCTGATAGTATAGCTTACTATTGCACTAGTTTAGGACATCACTTTTGTTTATGATTTCTTTGCTTTGGCACCGCTCAAAAAAAGTTCCCTTTTCTCCTTGGCGTGTGTCTTGTGTTGTGTTTTCCCTGAGGAAACAAATAACTGTACATAGTTGAATTGTGGTTTGTGGTTGTTTAATTCCTACAATAAGTCTGATGTACTACCTTTTTGTTGCGACTCCTCTACCGCCCCTAGACGTAGACGAGTTTTCATCTGGAGTCGTAACACAGAGATCTACCTGTTTTGTATCTGGTTTATTTTTCTGTTTGGTTCATATTAAGGTCAGTTATGGCTATTGCTCATCATGCAGATTGGCGTGTGTGTGTGTGTGTGTGTGAGAGAGAGAGCGGGTTTGTGCTACAGCACACTATGCAAACTGGCAACTGTGTGAGAGGAATTTGTCTGTGTGTGTGTTTGAGAGAGGGAGGGTTTGTGATGTGATGTCTAGTGGTTGTGTGACAACAAGAAAAAGTGTTGTGAGGTTAGTTACTGCAGGCTGGAAACGATGTGTGTGGGTTTGCGATGTTGACACTGGACTGGTAGATCTCGGGAGGTTGGCGACTTGAAAAGTAGATCTTGGGTCAAAAAAGGTTGGGCACCCCTGCTCTAGAGGAATTAATTGCCAGCAGAGGGCGCTGCTGTTAAATGTCAATAGTGGCAGAGAGTTTTTCATGATCATTATTTCCTTTTTCTTTGAACAGTTGAGATGATCCCATCTAAGGCTGTTAACAAGGACTTCACCATATATCTGACAGAGAGACGTCTCATCCATGGTTTAGGGTTAGACCAGGGGTGGGCAAACTATGGCCCGCGGGCCACATCCGGCCCGTTTGTCTTTTTAATACGGCCCGCCGAAGATTGGTACAGATTTGAGGGTTGAATATTAATTAAATTACTAAACTGCATTCATTTGACCTTGTCCTGTAATGCCTGGCATTCCACCAGGTAGCGCACTAAGGGGCAGTCATACATTGAGTTGATTTTGCGGAGCCCGGGCTACTCTCTGTTATTACTCTGCTACTGTTCTGAACCCATCTGCAACAATGAGTGGGCCAAAGAAAAGAAAAGTCGACAGTGAGTGCAGAGTGTTTAATAAGGAATGGGAAACTAAATACTTTTTCATTTAAGTCCGGTCAAAGGCTGTATGTCTTATTTGCCAAGAAACCGTTGCGGTTTTAAAGGAATACAACATCAGCCGTCACTTTTCCACCAAACATGCTAATTACGCTAACAACCAGTCAACGCAAGAACGGACAGCTACCGCTTTGAGGTTGGCAGCTAGTTTGCAGGCTCAGCAAAACACCTTTATCCGACAAACTGCCATTCAAGAATCAAGCACGAAGGCAAGTTATTTGCTGGCATTCAAATTAGCAAAGACCAGCAAGCCTTTCTCAGAAGGGGAGTTTCTCAAAGAGTGCATGGTAGAGACAGCAGGTATCTTGTGTCCTGAGAGCAAGAACAAATTTGAAAAAATGAGCTTATCACGCAGGACAGTGACTCGCCGTGTTGAGCTAATTGACGAAGACTTAGCTAGCAAGCTAAACAAAAAAGCGGAGTCATTTACATTATATTCCTTGGCACTGGACGAAAGTAATGACATAAAGGACACCGCTCAGCTTGTCATTTTTATCAGAGGGATTAATGACAATTTTGAGATAACGGAGGAGTTTTTGGCCATGGAATCCCTGAGGGGGAAAACGCGGAAAGAGGACTTGTATGACAGCGTGTTGGGGGTCATCAAGAGGCACAAGCTACCTTGGAGTACACTCGCCAACGTTACCACAGATGGATCGCCAAATCTGACTGGAAAAAACGTCGGGCTGCTCAAAAGAATCCAGGAGAGGGTAATTTTCCTACACTGCATAATCCACCAGGAAGCACTGTGTAAATCCGTATTGCAGCTTGACCACGTAGTGTAGCCAGTTGTAAAACTTGTTAACTTTATTCGAGCGAGGGGACTTCAGCATCGTCAGTTTGTTATGTTTCTTGAAGAAACTGACGCTGATCACCAGGACTTGCTTTACCACTCTAATGTCCGCTGGTTAAGTTTGGGGAAAGTATGAGTGAAACGGCGCCACAGGAGTTGCAGTTGGAACTGATTGATCTCCAATGTGACACCGTCTTAAAGGAGAAGTTCAACTCTCTTAAACTGGATGAGTTTTATGCTTCATTAAGCGCAGCCAAATTTCCAAACATCCAAAAGATGGCACAGAGGATGTTGTTTGGCTCTACGTATGTGCGTGAACAGACTTTTAGCGTGATGAACACCAACAAAGCACCCCACAGATCCCAGTTGAGTGATGAACACCTCAGATCTGTTCTGAGAATTGCCACAACAAAACTAACACCAGACTTCGATGCACTGGTCAAAAAGGGTGATCAACAACACTGTTCCCGCTAAAAGTAAATGTAAGTATTAACCCTGTATTTTTTATGTTTATGTTTGATATGTTTATCATTTTTGATATATGTTTTATGTTTGATATGTATGCATCTGGTGCTGGCCCGGCCCGTCTGTCAAATTTTAAAAGTCAATGTGGCCCCTGAGCCAAAAAGTTTGCCCACCCCTGGGTTAGACTGTAGCTCCATCCTCTCATTCAGGACAGCCCAGGCCTCCTTCTTTCTCTCCTGCAGTCTAACCATGACCTCCATCCTGGTCTCTCCTGATCTATGTCGTGACTGATGGGGTTACGGTTGGTAGAAGACATGGATTATCAGCTTCTGATGCATGGATTGAGTAGAAGCAACAGTACAACAAATGATTTTCATTAAACCTAACCCCTAACCGTATGTTTATATATATCTAACCTAACCCTATGTATGTGTGATTTAGTCCAGGACTAGGCTAGTTCATGTGTACTTAGCCTGTGCTAGTAGAAACATGTAGTTAGCCTGTGCTAGTAGAAACATTAATGTGTAGTTAGCCTGTGCTAGTAGAAACATGTAGTTAGCCTGTGCTAGTAGAAACATGTAGTTAGCCTGTGCTAGTAGAAACATTAATGTGTAGTTAGCCTGTGCTAGTAGAAACATGTAGTTAGCCTGTGCTAGTAGAAACATGAATGTGTAGTTAGCCTGTGCTAGTAGAAACATGTAGTTAGTCTGTGCTAGTAGAAACATGTAGTTAGCCTGTGCTATTAGAAACATGTAGTTAGCCTGTGTTAGTAGAAACATGAATGTGTAGTTAGCCTGTGCTAGTAGAAACATGTAGTTAGCCTGTGCTAGTAGAAACATGAATGTGTAGTTAGCCTGTGCTAGTAGAAACATTAATGTGTAGTTAGCCTGTGCTAGTTAGTAACGTTCATGTGTAGTTTGCCCATATGCCTGAACTCGTAGAATAGAATAGCTTTTTTTTTCTCAGGTGGAATTACAAACGTCTATCCTTGCTGCAAAGTCCGTTCAACAAGTCATATTGTTGTAAAATAAACCTGTAGTACATTTTGATTAATGGAGATGACAGCAGGAGTTCCCTTTATAAAGCCTTTATTACAGACAACAGAGAGAAGAGAAAATGACTTGAGTTTGAGCTGGTCCACTTGGCCTGCTGGCCGGCCGGGTGCTTCAGGGAACTCAGATACACAACACCACAACACCACCCTAACCTAACCTAACCTAACCTAACCTAACCTTAACCTAACCTAACCTAACCTAACCTAACCTAACCTTAACCTAACCTTAACCTAACCTAACCCTAACCTTAACACAAACAGGCTTCCACATGTTGGTTAAAGTTACACATATAGTCAGAACGGTCTTTTACGGTTCTGAATTACTGATTAACACACAGTTATCATATATATATATATATATATATCAGACTATTACTCTTAGCAGTAGGTTTTTAAGCATTATCATTAAAACATTCAATCACTTGCCTTTTTACTTAAATCTAAATCTTCATTGTCCGAAGCAAACAATGGAATAGTATTCTCTTCCTGATGATGCCTTTTTACCGGGTGACCTCATTCTTTTGACATCTCAAACTTAATTTAAAATGTTCTTAAACACCAAATATTCTTACTTAGTTCATATTCTTTCAATGCCAAACATTCCTTCATATTTTAGTATGTATTCTCAGACATTCAATGTGCAAATTCAAGTTTGGATTTAACTTGCCTGCCCCCATGATTGATAGATTAGTGCTTACATTAAACCAGCTACTATTATTATAATAATGTCTTGTCAACCCTCACACCATCATCATAAACTTCACATCATAACAGCAACCTTCATTCAATACCAGTTAGCATCCAATCAAAGTCTCCTTCTGCATTTTACTTCCTACTCTTTGAAAGTCAATCCATTTCCTCATCTTCCAATCGATACTCTCAAACTTTCACTGCAAACATGAAGGCCACTGTTGCGTTGCATGTTCATATACATATTTCCCACCCTGATTGATCGACACAAAGAACACAGACACAGAAAAGCATCCCTTCAGAAATCCCAGACACCGATATAAGATTCAGTTAAAGGTAGACTCAGCGATATGACGTCACCGCGGGACGTTGGTTGACTTCAGCGATGTTTCAGATTCATCCGAGCAACGGACGTTTCACTAATGATGGATTCCATTGGTGCACGAGCACGGCAGTGGCAGATGGCCATGTGACAAACGGGCTGGCGAGGGAATTGTCTTGCCTTAGGCTTCAACGATCTCTGCCAATATTCACAGGTTACGTCATATCGCTGAGTCTACCTTTAACAACGGATAGAGAGTGTGGTCGGGTAAACACGGTCTTCTAAACACAGTATGGTAAACACAGTCTGTTAAACAGTGTATTAAAGATGAGGCAGTTTACAGACAGGTTTGTCCACTAGATGGAGCAGAGAGCGGATTGGACCACACATCTTCTACCCTATTAGGACGCGGCTCTTGGTCAGGGTCAGGCGAAGGTCAGGGACATCCTGGCTCCAGAACTGCCTCCGGGTCAGAGGTCAAGCGGCTACAGTCCTGGACAGGACACCTTCCAGAATGACAACGTGTCACTTCATTCAACACAAAGGCAACCTGAGGACCGACACACACAACCAGGATTCAGACGGGCATGTGTAACAGAGCTGCAGACTGCTGTATCATATGATGCGGTGAGCTGATGTGTTTAACAGCTATCTAACACACTCTTACCTAATTGATGGCGCTCATCGCCATGGTGATGAAGCTGTGGCTGTGCTGCTGCAGAGATCGCCGTCTCCTTCTATTCTTCACCCCGGAACATGTCTGTGGGAGAGAGACAGTCAGTGAGAGGACACTGTGTCTGTGTGTGTGTGTGTGTGTGTGAGGAGTGATGGCTCCTGGCCTACCGGGGCACAGTTCCCGTTCTTCAGCACACACAGGTGGATGTTGCAGTGCAGGAACACGTCCGAGGATTTGCCAGAGAACTGGAACATTCTGAAGGAGAAGCGGGTGGCGGAGGAGTCGCCGTTGGTCAGAATGTTCACCGTGCTGTCGGCAGGGTTGGCACACCTGGGACATGGACACACAGGACACATGTGTCAGAGCAGCCAATGTGTACCCATCTATGTGTCTGACAGTGTGTGTGTGTGTGTGTGTGTGTGTGTGTGTGTGTCTCACCCTTCCTTGATGATGTCCCAGCGCACAGTAGCATTTGAGGAGCTTTCAGGCGTGGCCCAGCAGGCGTCAGTCACCATGACGATCTTGCTGTCCAATCCGGTGGTGTTTAGGGACAGGTAGAGCTTCTGGTCCAATCGGACGGCTGCTGAGTCGTTGAGGGGCTGGCTGAACTCGGCGTCGTAGAAGGCTCCCATGGTGAGTTTGTAGTTCCATTCTCCAGAGGACAGGTTCTTGCTCACAGAGCTGGTGAGTTTCAACAAATGAACCAACACACACAGTCAACAAACCTCAAACTCTCCAAATACCAACAGTAAAACTATCAGTCCATGGCTCGGAGTGTGGATGAGGATCTGGTTCTCATGGGCAGCGTGTCCAGTTTGACTGCAACGCTATCGCTAACCCTCCTAGTGATAACACTTAGCCTAGCCTCACCCATAACCCTCTGACCAGACGCTATCGCTAACCCTCCTAGTGATAACACTTAGCCTAGCCTCACCCATAACCCTCTGACCAGACGCTATCGCTAACTCTCCTAGTGATAACACTTAGCCTAGCCTCACCCATAACCCTCTGACCAGACGCTATCGCTAACCCTCCTAGTGATAACACTTAGCCTAGCCTCACCCATAACCCTCTGACCAGACGCTATCGCTAACTCTCCTAGTGATAACACTTAGCCTAGCCTCACCCATAACCCTCTGACCAGACGCTATCGCTAACCCTCCTAGTGATAACACTTAGCCTAGCCTCACCCATAACCCTCTGACCAGACGCTATCGCTAACCCTCCTAGTGTGTCGGACGAAGTAGTTTCCTGGTTTGTTTGTTTTTTCAAAGTAACAAGCTGTATTTCCATCAACGGTAGCTTTAGTGACGTTCAACTTCCTGCCTCGTAAAGTTGTTGGTAACTGAGTTAAATGGATGTTCAGAGTCGCTTCCCCAACACTGACGATACCAACCTTGACCTTGTTTTAACGCTGTGAACTCCTCTGGCTGGAAGGTATTCTCTCCCGGTAATGTGCATCACATTACACATGTATTACCACAGTGAAAGGCCTGGGTGACCTCACACACACACACACACACACACACACACACACACACACACACACACACATACACACACCTGTCTTTGACCTTGATGCCCAGGGCCATAGATTGGGAGGTGTCCTTGGTGTAGGCGCAAGAGAAGTCCAGGTTGGTCTCGTCCATGCGGTGGATGGCCATGGAGGAGTTGTAGTTCCTCTGGACGGAGTTCTTGTAGATGATGTGAGTGTTGTTGGACTGTGGAGAGGGGAGAGAGGGGCTTCACTCACTGACCCCCAGCCTGGTTAGAACCCCAGCCTGGCTCGAACCCCAGCCTGGCTAGAACCCCAACCTGGCTAGAACCCCAACCTGGCTAGAACCCTGACCTGGCTAGAACCCCTGGTTAGAACCCCAGCCTGGTTAGAACCCCAGCCTGGCTAGAACCCCAGCCTGGCTAGAAGCCCTGGTTAGAACCCCAGCCTGGTTAGAAACCCAGCCTGGCCAGAACCCCTGGTTAGAACCCCAGCCTGGTTAGAACCCCAGCCTTGCTGGGTCATCTATAGATGTTTGATGTGTGTTTTGGTACCGTGAGCAGAGTGCCGCAGCTGTGGTTGTGGTTGTCGAAGCGGTACACCACAACGCCCTTCTCTAACACCCCGATGCAGCTTGGGTCGTTGAGGTGCAGAGTCTTGTAATCAAAGTCTGCCTCAACCAGACGACAGCGTTCCAGAGACAAGCTGGCAGAACTCCCACTGCAGCTTGTTAAAGGATCTTTAAAGAGAGGCGTGCACACACACACACACACACACACACACACACACACACACACACACACACACACACACACACACATACACAGAGAGAGGTTAATGAAGAAAACACACACACACATATACACATACAGGTAATCAAGAAAACACACACACACACACACACTGTTCAAACACATTTAGTAGAGTGGTCACACAGGGTTTGGGATCATGCACATACCAAAAGGACCCCTCTCCTTGACAGAGTCCAGGTAACTACGGCGACAGAGGCAGACAGATTCACCGTTCCTCTCCCCACAGAACTCATGGTCAGCACAGTCCATGTCCAGGCAGGGGTCTCTGGATGCTGAGGGAGGGGGAGGAGGAGGAGGGGAGGAGGAGGAGGGGGAGGTGGAGGAGGAGGAGGGGAGGAGGAGGAGGTGGAGGGGAGGGGGGGAGGTGGAGGTAAGGAGGGGGAGGAGGAGGTGGAGGGGAGGGGGAAGGAGGAGGTGGAGGGGAGGAGGGGGAGGAGGAGGAGGAGGAGAGAGAGAGAGAAGGGTTTGATAAGCAGACAGAGTAACATTAGAAATCACACACCCCCTACCGCACACACACACACACACACACACACACCCCATACCACACATACACACACACACCCTACCGCACACACACACACACACGCACACACACACAGGCGACCCAAACAGAATGGATGCATCGAGAGGAAACATTGAGAATGTGACTTACGACAGTTGGCCTGCGTCCTCCACTTGTCCAGCTGTCCGTCAGAGAGCAGGCAGGCCATGGCGTAGGCCTCCATGGAGGAGCAGAGGGTGCGGTCCACTGGGCCGTGGCGGCACAGGTCAAACACGCAGGCCTCCACGTACGGCCCTGGGGGGGTGGAGTTATGGCAGGCGGCGAAGGGGCCGCTGCTATTGGCCATGACGCCACACAGCTGGTTGACCTTCTCAGTGCAGTTGGCTCTCATGTCAGTTGTTATGTTGGCAGCACAGCTGTGGAGGAGCAACACACACACACACACACACACAGGAGCAACATGGCCCGGGGTTCGAGGATATATCACTTGGAAGTGGGGGTGAGTACATCACTCAGGACTGTGTGTGTGTGTGTGTGTGTGTGTGTGTCCTGGATTGCTACTCCATCATAACCTGACAACATTTACCTTGTTGAACCGTAGTTGCTGTTCTTCCACTTCGCCGGGTCCCCGCTGGAAGCACCGTGCGAACAGACGCCATCCAGCGGACGAACTCCGACCTTCCGAATGGCCAGGGTGTAGCCGTTGTACTCGAGGGTGGTGTTGTACATGCTGAGACGGACGACCACCATCCTGTCACTACTATTGACAGACACGCCAGAGGCCACCTCAACGGTCGTGGACACGTTCACCTTCGTTCCGTTCACCTACAGCCAAGGACCAGGCAGGGAGATATGGTGAATCTGCCCAGTTACACACACACACACACACACACACACACACACACACACTCACTCTCACTCTCAATCTCACTCTCACTCTCACTCTCACACACACACACACATACACACACACACACACACACACACACACACACACACACACACATGTATGTAGGGGGAGTGATTGTGATGGTGGCCCAACTTACCCAGACTTTCCTTCCCTGGCCCAGGACGACGCTGGCTTGATCGACGCCCACTTTTAGATCCACGTGCACTTTGTCAACAAAGGACTTGTTGATGCTCCTGCGGCTCCCGGGGATGGTCGCCACTTTGAAACCAGCGTCTGTAACGGAGCTGTTGATGGCGAGGACGTTGTAGGAGCATCGGTCCTGGCTTTGGATACGTTTCCCGTCAAATGTGATGAAGTGAGGGTCGCCCGTGACAACGCACACATTGATTTTGGGAACACATCCAGCTTCAGAACAGGTTTCAGCTTCGCTGCATCCCAGCGTTGAGAGACCTTTGACACCACAGCTGATGGTGTCACAGGGGTTTTGTGGATTGGTGAATTTCTGACCGAAAATGAGGCGAGACGTCCCTGCGGGGCACAGAGACAAAGATAGGTCACCTAACCAGGCCCCGCCCACACCAGAGAGCTGTCTACCAGGCCCCGCCCACACCAGAGAACTGTCTACCAGGCCCCGCCCACACCAGAGAGCTGTCTACCAGGCCCCGCCCACACCAGAGAGCTGTCTACCAGGCCCCGCCCACACCAGAGAGCTGTCTACCAGGCCCCACCCACACCAGAAAACTGTCTACCAGGCCCCGCCCACACCAGAGAGCTGTCAACCAGGCCCCGCCCACACCAGAGAGCTGTCTACCAGGCCCCACCCACACCAGAGAGCTGTCTCCCAAGCCCCGCCCACACCAGAGAGATGTCTACCAGGCCCCGCCCACACCAGAGAACTGTCTACCAGGCCCCGCCCACACCAGAGAGCTGTCAACCAGGCCCCGCCCACACCAGAGAGCTGTCTACCAGGCCCCGCCCACACCAGAAAACTGTCTACCAGGCCCCGCCCACACCAGAGAGCTGTCTACCAGGCCCCGCCCACACCAGAGAGCTGTCTACCAGGCCCCGCCCACACCAGAGAGCTGTCTACCAGGCCCCGCCCACATCATAGAGCTGTCTACCAGGCCCCGCCCACACCAGAGAGCTGTCTACCAGGCCCCGCCCACACCAGAGAGCTGTCTACCAGGCCCCGCCCACACCAGAGAGCTGTCTACCAGGCCCCGCCCACACCAGAGAACTGTCTACCAGGATGTTAGATCTGTTGAAATTACCTGTATCACAGCCAACCAGGCCGAAATAATTGAATTGGGACATAGATGCAGACATCGGGATCCTCTTTATGATGTCCCCTCCTTCAGTGGTATACCCAATATCCTATCAAGAGTAAAGACAATCAACCCATCACTATGGAGACCACATAGGACTGGACCAGGGGGGGCTGGTGGAGGTAGAAACACGTGTTTGATAAAATTCCTCATTCCTTCCATGCATTACAATGAGCCCATCCTAACATATTTTCTATTCCTTAAATTTGATCAATTCTAATTGTTATTAAATGTGTTTGTCAAAGCTGCTTGAAACATGGTGTTGCTATGACACCCTGAGAAAAGGCTCCACAGCAGTTCCTGACAGGTACCTTCCATATGATGGATGACACAGCCTTTTGGAATGTTTTAATATACAATAAACAATATACAAATAATATACTTACGCCGGTCAATGACTTGTCGTAAACTACATATTGTAGAAAGGTGTTTCCGTCTTTGAGAACCCTGAAGCTCATCATGACCTGAGAAGGACCAGGAAGACAGCGTGAGCCTGGGCTCAGGTGATTCATGAGAAATACATTTCTTAATATACAGTCGTTTTTAGAACAGTTTCATAGTTGTGTTTAGAACAGTTTCATAGTTGTGTTTAGAACAGTTTCATAGTTGTGTGTAGAACAGTTTCATGTGTTTGATGTCTGTGTAGAAGAGGAGTAATTACTTTTCCATTCCTGTGATACACCACGCAAGTACTTTCTCGATCATTGTATTCTGTGCTGCCAGGAATGTTGTGTTGTGTATAGTATCCCATTGAAGTAGTTGTTTTCGCTATATATATTGGATATAGCGACATACGAGGAATCTGTGGCCCCAGAATGCAGTCTCCCCATCCTGCACTGGGCCTCTCACCAAAACACAGAGTGAAATTGTCGGTACTGTACTGATGTGGGAGGAATGAGAGAACATGATGTCACTATATGATATTTAATGATGATATATATAATGATGTCATAAT
Source organism: Argentina silus (assembly GCF_951799395.1). Taxonomy (NCBI): domain Eukaryota; kingdom Metazoa; phylum Chordata; class Actinopteri; order Argentiniformes; family Argentinidae; genus Argentina; species Argentina silus. The sequence goes on along the minus strand of NC_139654.1, from coordinate 4,078,697 downwards.
AACAGCTTTGATGGAGGTGACTTTGATTTTGACTCACAGTGGCCTTAGTATAAATCTTTCCAAAGAATTTGATTGGACATGAGCTGAAAAATATGGTATGGTCTTTTGCCCAGGCTGCACCTGAGACAAAGGGAGAGAGAGAGAGAGAGAGAGAGAGAGACAGAGAGAGGTTGGTAACCAACCTAGTGACCAACAAGCAATTCTGGTGACGTTTGACGGGAGAATGGGAGAATGGAATGTATGTGACAATATGACAGACAGACAGACAGACAAACAGACAGACAGACAGACAGAGGGAACACTATGTGACTTACCTGCACAGGTGAGCAGAACCAGGAGCGGCAGAACCAGCGGAGCTGAGCCCATGTTGGTGGAGTTTGACAGTGAAAGTGGAAACAGAGCTGCAGGGGAGAGAGTCTGTCTCAGTGACAACATGGATTGGAGAAACACTGGGCTGTTTGGCTTATTAGTCCAAAACTATTCCAAATCAAAATGAGCTGAGCCATCACAAACACAGAATAATAAACATGACTTAACATTAGAATGTGATGTACAGTGTTGGAGAAGCTACTCTGAAAATCAACTAACCCGAAATGACTATTAAATTACCATTTACTTTACAAAGGAAGAAGAGAACTACACTAAAGCCCTTGATAGAAATACAGTTTGTCAAACTAAAGCTAATTTGAAAAAGTCGTTACCACATCAAAACTACTTCATCCAACACATGACAGTCAGTTACTGAAAGATGACTTGTACCTGTATGATATTTAACGCAGTCTCCTAACAAACAATACAATTCAATACACACACACACACAAACACACACACACACACACACACACACACACACACATACAGACACACACACACACACACACACACAGACAGACACACACACACACACACACACACACACAGACACACACACACACACACACACACACAGACACACATACACACACCAAGATTTACCAATAAAATTGTATTTTCTTTTGCAAAAACAGCCTGAAGGTTTTAGTTAAGTGGCAGCTTAGGGTGAACCATAACCTGTAAAGAATGTGGCTGGAGCGACACGTATAGAATATTCTAACTATTCTACATTCCTATTGTTGACGCACATGCAGGCACTGGGATCAATGTCAGTACTACAGTGCCCTCCATAAGTATTGGAAAGAGGAAGCATTTTGTCTTCTTTTAGCTCTGTACTCCAACAGTTTACATTTGAAATCAAACAATTACATGGATTGGAGAAACACTGGGCTGTTTGGCTTATTATTCCAAAACTATTCCAAATCAAAATGAGCTGAGCCATCGCAAACACAGAATAATAAACATGACTTAACATTAGAATGTGATGTACAGTGTTGGAGAAGCTACTCTGAAAATCAACTAACCCGAAATGACTATTAAATTACCATTTACTTTACAAAGGAAGAAGTAGAACTACACTAAAGCCCTTGATAGAAATACAGTTTGTCAAACTAAAGCTAATTTGAAAAAGTCGTTACCACATCAAAACTACTTCATCCAACACATGACAGTCAGTTACTGAAAGATGACTTGTACCTGTATGATATTTAACGCAGTCTCCTAACAAACAATACAATACAATACACACACACACACACACACACACACACACACACACACACACACACACACACACACAGTGTAGGCACCATACCTCCGGAGATCTTCTCAGAGAGAGTGAGGCTCAACCCATCTGTTGTTGTCTCTTATAGGTGAGGAGAGGAGGGGGGAGGAGCCGCTCGTCAGGTGTTCAATGTCCCCAAACACTCCCATGTCACGCCCCTTCTCCGGTACGACCTGACCTTTAAAATGGTATTTTCTTTTGCAAAAACAACTAAAGGTGTTAGTTTAGTGGCAGCTTAGGGTGCACCCTAACCCTGTAAAGAATGTGACTGGAGCGACACGTATAGAATATTCCAACTATTCTACATTCCTATTGTTGACGCACATGCAGGCACTGGGATCAATGTCAGTACTACAGTGCCCTCCATAAGTCAAAGTCAAAGTCAAGTCAAAGTGGCTTTAATGTCAATTCTTCACATGTCAAGACATACAAAGGAATCGAGAGGACGTTTCTCACTCTCCCACGGTGAGCTGGAGCGACACGTATAAACAATTCCAACTAGTCTACATTCCTATTGTTGACGCACATGCAGGCACTGGGATAGATGTCAGTACTACAGTGCCCTCCATAAGTATTGGAAAGAGGAAGCATTTTGTCTTCTTTTAGCTCTGTACTCCAACAGTTTACATTTGAAATCAAACAATTACTACAAGGTTAAAGTAGAGATTCTCAGCTTTAATTTGATAAAACCAAGATTCCTAGAAGATAAAAGTGAGCCTTTAACCCAAAACAAAGAAGAGGTTAATCAGTATGGGTAATAGTGAATGAAGCAATAGTGACAGTTACACTATGGTTCATGTTCTTGGCTACAGTCTTAAACTATGGTTCATGGTTTACATGACAGATAGATAGACAGATAGATAGACAGACATACAGACAGATAGATAGGTAGATAGATACAGTTGTGGTCAGAAGTTTACATACACTTGTAAAGAACATGCATGTCATGGCAGTCTTGAGTTTCCAATCATTTCTGTGATGGACCCTAACCCTAACCCTTACCCTTACCCTAACCCTAACCCTTACCCTAACCCTATCCTCAACCCTAACCCTTACCCTAACCCTATCCCCAACCCTAACCCTAACCCTTAACCCCAACCCCAACCCTTACCCTTACCCTATCCCCAACCCTAACCCCAACCGTAACCTTAACCCCAACCCTAAACCTAACCTTAACCCCTAACCCTAACCCCTAACCCTAACCTTAACCCCTAACCCCCTAACCTAACACTGAGTGAAGCAGTTGTGACTGGTGAAACTCATTCTTCAGCCTACGCATAAGCAAGAATTCCTCGTTGTCACTGAACCGTTATCATACAACCTGACCTTTAAAATGGTATTTTCTTTTGCAAAAACAACTAAAGGTGTTAGTTTAGTGGCAGCTTAGGGTGCACCCTAACCCTAACCTGTAAAGAATGTGACTGGAGCGACACGTATAGAATATTCTAACTATTCTACATTCCTATTGTTGACGCACATGCAGGCACTGGGATCAATGTCAGTACTACAGTGCCCTCCATAAGTCAAAGTCAAAGTCAAGTCAAAGTGGCTTTAATGTCAATTCTTCACATGTCAAGACATACAAAGGAATCGAGAGGACGTTTCTCACTCTCCCACGGTGAGCTGGAGCGACACGTATAGAATATTCCAACTAGTCTACATTCCTATTGTTGACGCACAATCTATCTATCTCTCAGTCACAGTACATACAGCAACAGCAACATTAGTATAATAGAACATTAGTATAATAAAACATTAGTGTAATAGAACATTAGTATAATAGAACATTAGTATGATAAAACGTTAGTGTAATAGAACATTTATGTAATAGAACATTAGTGTAATAGAACATTTATGTAATAGAACAGTGTAATAGAACATTTATGTAATAGAACAGTGTAATAGAACATCAGTGTAATATAATCTTAGTATAATAGAACATTAGTATAATAGAACATCAGTGGAAACCAAAGGGGACGTTTTCTTTCCAGTGTTAACACTTCACTTAGCAACGTCATGACAACCCAAATGTGCAGACAGGCCTAGGAGACGAGTTAACCCTAACCCTGACCCTGACCCTGACTCTGACCCTAACCCTAACTCTGACCCTGAACCTGACTCTGACCCTGACCCTAACCCTAACTCTAACCCTGACTCTGACCCTAACCCTAAACCCTAACCCTAAACCCTGACCCTAACCCTAGGGCTAGTAGAAACATGTAGTTAGTCTATGTTAGTAGAACCATGTAGGCTCTTCAAACCCACCTCCTCGTTGCTAGGCAACCCCCCCCTTTTCCCTCCACCGTTCGTATTTTACGACATCTTTTAGAAAAAAATGTTTTATGAAACTCCTTCAAACCACACACTCTCCCCACCCCCTCATTGCTAAGTAACCCACCATATCCCGTCCCTTTCCGACATTTTCTTTTCCTTTACGACATTCCCTCAAACACACCAACCTCCCTTATTTTACGACATTTTATTATTATTATTATTATTATTATTATTATTATTATTATTATTATTATTATTATTATATCTTTACGACATTTACTTCTTCTTTACGAGAGAAGGGGAGACAGACACCATTGAAACCACCACCACCACCGACACCGGCGGCTCCTCTGGTACCCGTAGCGGGTTCACTGGGACCGTCTCCCCCGGTGGTACCGTCTCCTCTACCGGCTCCTTCGGCGGCTCTGGGACCGTCTCCTCTACCGGCTCTGAGGCTAATGCTAACGGGGCTAACTAACGAAGCTAACGAATTTACCTACCGAGTGCAGTGTTGACGGGGTGCTAAAGGCTAATGCTAACTGGCTCTAACGAACTGACCGTGTGTGTGTGGGTGTGGAAACGCGTCGTGTCATCATTACTCGACATTCCTTCAAACCCACCCCCTCGTTGCTAGGCAACCCCCCCCCCCCTTTCCCTCCACCGTTCGTATTTGTTTTGAAAAACTATTTTTACGACAGTCCTTCAAACCACACACACTCTCCCCACCCCCTCGTTGCTAGGTAACCCACCATATCCCGTCCCTTTCCGACATTTTCTTTTCCTTTACGACATTCCCTCAAACCCACCAACTGTTCCTCGTTGCTAGACAACCCCACCCCTCCCTCATTTTACGATATCTTTTTATTATTATTATTATTATTATATCTTTACGACATTTACTTCTTCTTTACGAGAGAAGGGGAGACAGACACCATGGAAACCACCGACACCGGTGGCTCCTCTGGTACTCGTAGCGGGTCCTCTGGGACCGTCTCCCCCGGTGGTACCGTCTCCTCTTCCGGCTCCTCCGGCAGCTCTGGGACCATCTCCGCCGGCTCCTCCGGCGGCTCTGGGACCGGCTCCTCCGGCGGCTCTGGGACCGTGTCCTCCGGCGGCTCTGGGACCGGCTCCTCCGGCGGCTCTGGGACCGTGTCCTCCGGCGGCTCTGGGACCGGCTCCTCCGGCGGCTCTGGGACCGTCTCCGGCGGCTCCTCCGGCGGCTCTGGGACCGTCTCCGGCGGCTCCTCCTCTGGTACCAGTACCCGGACCTCGTTTCTGACCCGGGCCACGACGCTCAACCTCCACACCGGGAACCTCGTCAACCGGAGCCGGCTGAAGAAGAAGTGTCCGTCGTCCCCGAGTGAGGAGGTAAGAAGGGCGGGGGGGGGGGGGTCGGGAGACTAGAGGCTAATGCTAACGGGGCTAACGAAGCTAACGAATTTACCTACCGAGTGCAGTGTTGACGGGGTGCTAAAGGCTAATGCTAACTGGGGCTAACGAAGCTAACGAATTTACCTACCGAGTGCAGTGTTGACGGGGTGCTAAAGGCGAATGCTAACTGGCTCTAACGAACTGACCGTGTGTGTGTGTGTGTGTGTGTGTGTGTGTGTGTGTATTATGAATGTGATGAAATAAATACTAAATATGTCGTTTTATTGTCATTTTCTGTCATTTCCGTTCAGCTCCAGAATTGTATCCGCGCCACGCTGTCTCTGACCTGTCTGTCTCTCTATCTGACCTGTCTCTCTCTCTCTCTGTCTGTCTGTCTAACCTGTATGTCTTTTGTTGCCCTCCAGCTCCAGGATTGTATCCGCGCCATGCTGTCTCTGACCTGTCTGTCCCTCTGTCTTATCTGTCTGTCTATCTGTCTGTCTGTCTGTTTCTCTCTGACCTGTCTGTCTCTCCATCTGACCTGTCTGTCTGTTGTTGCCGTAGCTCCAGGACTGTATCCGCGCCACGCTGAGTGACTGGTCCTCCGAGACGCCGTCGGCCGGGGAGAAGGTGAGACTCATCCCTCTCTTCTCTCCCTCCCTCCTTTCCTGTCTCTCTCTCTCTCCCTCCTTCCCTCCCTCCTTTCCTGTCTCTCTCTCTCTCCCTCCTTCCCTCCCTCCTTTCCTCCTGTCTCTCTCTTCCTTCCCTCCTTTCTTGTCTTCCTTACTTCCTTCCCTCCTGTCTCTCCCTCCCTCCTTCCCTCCCTCCTGTCTCTCCCTCCCTCCCTCCTTCTTTCCTTCTCTCCCTCCCTCCTGTCTCTCTCTCTCTCTCCTTCCCTCCCCCCTTCTCTCCCTCCCTCCCTCCCTCCTGTCTCTCCCTCCTTCCCTCCCTCCTTCTCTCCCTCCTTTCCTGTCTTCCTTCCTTCCTTCCCTCTTGTCTCTCCCTCCCTCCCTCCCTCCTGTATCTCTCCCTCCTTCCCTCCCTCCTGTCTCTCTCCCTCTCTCCCTCCTTCCCTCCCTCCTGTCTCTCTCCCTCCTTCCCTCCCTCCTGTCTCTCTCTCTCCCTCCTTCTCCCCTCCTTCTCCCCTCCCTCCTGTCTCTCTCTCTCTCTCCTTCCCTCCCTCCTTCTCTCCCTCCTTCCCTTCCCTCCTTTCCTGTTTCCTGTCTTCTTTCCTTACTGTCGGCGGAGGAGAAGGTGAGACTCATCCCTCTCTTCCTTCCTTCCTTCCTTCCCTCCCTCCTTTCCTTCGTCTCTCTCTGGATGCTCCACACATCCACACACACGCGCGCCCAGAGGCGTCAATGTTTAGTGAGTCAAGTGACAACGTGTGTGTGTGTGTGTGTGTGTGAGAGAGAGGGAGACACAAACACACACACACACACAGATAGACAGACAAACTCACACAGACACACACACTCACTCACTCACACACTCACACTGTGGGAGCCTGGTCGACAGGCGCAACAGTGGGTCAACCAATGAGAATAGAAACAGGCGGAAACAGGGGTTGCGGTGAAATCAACGTAGGGTTTTATTTCTAAGGTGCGGGGAAAAGGGAGAGGCGAAAGGCAACTCAAATCTTCACCGGGTTGGCGGTTGGCGCTACGGCGCTCCGCCGGGTTCTTCTTGTCGTCAGAGAGAGAGAAAGAGAGACAGGCCAAAGTTAGTGGGATATCGGGTCCCTTTCACTGACCTCTTCCTCCGGTCGGTTGGGGGGTTCCTCTCCGTCTTCCAGGCTTTCTCTCCCGTTTGGCTTATGAGACTGGCTTAGCGGGTGTCTGGTCTCGACTCGTTCCTCCAGCCAGTCTGTCTTCAGCTTGTCCTGGGGAGTTTAAAAGGCCTCAGGATCGCCGAGCTGACTCAGCGCACCTGTGAGCGGTGAGCTGAGTCATCTGATTGGTGGCGGAGTCTCCAGGACATAGAACTGGGATAGTACCTCCCATCCAGCACGACACCCCATGGCTGCCTTTGCCTCCCCCTTGTGGCCACCAGGTGTCTCTGTGGGGCACTGCTCACCGGCTGGGCCATCACAACACACATACACACACACACTCACACACACACACACACACAGACAGACACACACAGACAGACACACACTCACACAGACACTCACACACACACAGACACACACGCCCAGAGGCATCAATGTTTAGTGAGTCAAGTGACAACATGTGTGTGTCTGTGTGTGTGTGTGTGCCCCTGAGACAGGGAGAGAGAGAGGGAGACACACACACACACACACAGACAGACACACACAGACACACACACACAGACACACACTCACACGCCCAGAGGCGTCAATGTTTAGTGAGTCAAGTGAAAACGTGTGTGTGTGTGTGTGTGTGTCTGTGTGTGTGTGTGTGGGTGGGTGCTCCTGAGACAGGGAGAGAGAGAGGGAGACACACACACACACACAGGCACACACACACTCACACAGACACACACACACAGACACAGACACACTCACACAGACACACACACAGGCAGGGAGACGGGGGGAGGCAGGTTTGGGGGGAGGGTTGAACAGGGAGGGAGGGAGGTTCTGCTGAGGTCAGCTAATCTCTCTCTCTCTCTCCCTCTCTCTGGTTCGACTAGTCTGGTCTGTCTCTAACCTGGACTGCTCCCCCCCCCCAGGCACCCCTGTCTGTCTTTCTGTAATCTGTCTGTCCTGAACCTGTCTGTCTCTCAGACCTGTCTGTCTCTTCAGGAGTCTGACGTCCTAGACTGTTCCACCCCCCACGCGGCCGAGGCCATCACGCCTGTCTGTCTCTCTGTCTGTCTGTCTGTCTCTAACTTGTCTCTCTCTCTCTAACCTGTCTGTTTGTTTACCTGTGTCTCTCTCTCTGACCTGTCTGTCTCTCCAGGAGTCTGACGTCCTGGACTGCTCCACCCTCCAGGCGGCCGAGGCCACCATCACGCCTGTCTGTCTCTCTCTCTCTGACCTGTCTGTCTCTCTCTCTAACCTGTCTGTCTGTTTACCTGTCTCTCTCTCACTCTAACCTGTCTGTCTCTAACCTGTCTGTCTCTCCAGGAGTCTGACGTCCTGGACTGCTCCACCCCCCAGGCGGCCGAGGCCACCATCACACCGGAGGAGAGGGAGGAGCTGAAGGTGTCTGGTACGCTACGCCAAGCTAACGCAGGCTAACGCTACGCTAATGCAGGGTAAGACAGGTTAACGCAGGCTAACGCAGGCTAACACATGATACCGCCACCACATGCTACCGCACGCTAACACACACCACGATAACACATGCTAATAAATGCTAGTGCATGCTAACACCGGCTCACACGCACCACGATAACACACGCTAACCCAGGGCTAACAAACGATACCAGCCCATGATTACACACGACGCGACCACACGTTAACACAGGCTAACAAATGACACCACTCTCACTCTCGCCCTCTCCCAACTCGACTCGGTCATCCTGGCGCCCCCCCCTCGGCCCCCCGGTGGACGTCTGTCTGTCGGACCTGGACAAGGGCCTCCTGGAGGAGCTGCACGACTGGGCCCAGGTGGGTGTCTGTCTGTCTGTTCCTGACCTGTCTGTTTGTCCTGGACGGTGTGTGTGTCTGTCTGTCTGTCTGTCTGTCTCTCTCTGTCTCTGTTTCCCGGCAAAAGTTGAGTTTCAGTTTAAAAATATAAAATTCACAACCAGAACTCAAAGCCCTTTACAGGGCTCCGGGACCAACCCTCTAGTAACAGGTTTGGACCTCGGGGTCCGGTGTAGGTCGGTGGTGGTTAGATTCACTCCGCTGTTAACAGCCTAAAAATCCCATAGTTCCTCCATAAAAGCTTCCTTCACTCACTTCAAATGCACTGAAAAGTCACCCCTATAAAACCGTGCACAGAAGCGGTTCTCTAACCTCAATGAGTGCCAGTTGGTGTGGTTGCGGATACAAGATTTATCGGTATGGAAAATATACCCAATGGAGGTAATAATAATGGGCCAGATATAACCCTTCAGATCCTATGATAACACATGCACAGTAGCCTATAACCTTTTTCATTACCAGGAGGAGATATGTGACTTATACTGAGTTCTACAATTTAAAGTAAAAATTATAAACCATTACATTTCATGACACTGTTGCTTTGAATGCAGGATATGATGTTTAATTAATGTTCAAAGCATTACAGCATAGCTAAAATATCATAAAATGGGGTTACAGACAGCGTGATTAAAATGTTAACATGATAACATTTAAAACGATAAAAATGAGAAAATAACAAAACCTATCCGTCTGTCTTACTATTGGTCAGTGAAGATTTAGAGAAGCTCCAGTTCCAACCCCGTCGAGTTGGCGTGCCTAAGGAGGTTGGAGATCCTGGCGGGGGTGGTGGTGTATCCACCTTCTTTTCCTGCACCCCCTGGCTTTTAGGTGGCTTCCCGGGAGTTTTACGACCCATACGTTTATCTATTACAGCCCTTGGCCTATAATAGGTGTGCCTGCTGGGCCTAGCCCTTGGCCTATAATAGGTGTGCCTGCTGGGCCTAGCCCTTGGCCTATATTCAGAAGCATCAGAAGCGGATCCAGAGTCAGTCGACTCGGTGTCAGTATCGGTGGTAGAGGCCAGTTCACTAGGCTGTGTGTGTGTGTGTGTGTGTATGTGTGTGTGCCCCTGAGACAGGGAGAGAGAGAGGAAGACACACACACACTCACACACACACACACACACTCACACATACGCACACTCACACAGACACACACACACACACACAACTCTCGTCCACTGTGTACCGGTGCAGTATCTATAGCCTTGCTTTCAGCTGAGTCTGGCTCCATCTCCTGGGTGTTTAAGGGTAATTTCTCTGCCTCAGTGGATGCCCTCTGCTCACTAAGCCCAACCGGTGCCCCGGCTTCCATCTCAGGTGGCCCTTCTTCAACACTGACGGTGTCCCTGGCCTCCCCATCCTTTGGCATTTCCTCCGGAGTACACTCCCCTAGTATACAAGCAGCTTTACCCGTCGCTACAGGACCCTTCCCCGGTCTCTGACTTATCTTACTAACTACGTAACTCTGAGTGTGATGTTCAGGCCGGGTAAAGGCCATACTAGTCTCGCCCTCGGCGACATCTCTCTCTCTCTCTCTCTATCCCTGACCTGTCTGTCTGTCCTGGACAAGGGCCTCCTGGAGGAGTTGTACAACTGGGACGAGGTGGGTGTCTGTCTCTGTCTCTGACCTGTCTGTCTGTCCTGGACAAGGGCCTCCTGGAGGAGCGCTACGACTGGGCCGAGGTGGGTGTCTGTCTCTGTCTCTGAACTGTCTGTCTGTCTGATCTGTCTGTCTGTCCTGGACAAGGGCCCCCTGGAGGAGCACTACGACTGGGCCCAGGTGGGTGTCTGTCTCTGTCTCTGAACTGTCTGTCTGTCTGATCTGTCTGTCTGTCCTGGACAAGGGCCTCCTGGAGGAGCGCTACGACTGGGCCCAGGTGGGTGTCTGTCTCTGTCTCTCCCTGACCTGTCTGTCTCTCTCTCCATGTCCAAGGTGAAACCCCAACAGTAACCAGGTCAACCTGACGTCCTGTTGTGTGATGCCCCCCGATCTGATGGCCTGTCTGTCTGTCTCTCCCTGACCTGTCTCTCTCTCTCCCGTATCCAAGGTGAAGCCCACCAGTAACCAGTGTAGGAGCCAATTTCTATATTTTTCTTTTGGGACATAAAGTGCTTATTTTCTATGTTGTAATATGTGTGACGGTGATTTCTGTTTAGTGGCTCCCCCTGCAGGTGGAGAGGTCCGTTATTATATAGGAAGTGCCAAGGCTACCAGTAGGGGTTTTTGGCTAGGAAAGCACACAGTCTTTAGACCTTGATCTTGACCTTGACAGCCTGTTTGTTTGTTCGCAAATGGTAGCATATTTTAGCTTACTAGATTGCTTTATAATTTTGATAGCCTGCATTTTGAATATCATTTTTGTGGAAAATGGAACAATAAACCGAAGATCATTTTATTTCAACGTAACTCTCGTCTCCGTTTGTTCTACTAGCGTCTACTACAGCCTACCTAGCCAGACCCTGAGCGATATACAATAGGAAATGTTTTAGTCACTACAACCAGGTCAACCTGGCGTCCTGTTGTGTGATGCCCCCCGATCTGACGGTGTACGCCAAGCAGGCGGGGGTCCAGCTACTGACCCACAACGACCTCAAAGGTGGGTGTCTGTCTGGGGGTGTCTGTCTGTGTGTCTCTCTCTCTGTCCCTGACCTGTCTGTCTCTCTCTGACCTGTCTGTCCCCCCTCTAACCTAACCTCCCTCTTCATCTGAGCTGTCTGTCTCTCTCTGACCTGACTCTCTCTCTCCCTCCCTCTCTTTCCATGTCTGTCTCTCCCTCTAACCTGTCTCTCTCTCTCTCTCCTTCCAGAGCTCATCTCGGCGGCGGGCTTCCAGGAGGCGCTGTCTCTCTCTCTCTGACCTGTCTGTCTCCCCTCTAACCTGTCTCTCTCTCTCCCTCCCCCCCTCTCCCTCTGAGCTGTCTGTCTGTCTTTGACCTGTCTCTCTGTCGTCTTCCAGAGCTCATCACGTCGGCGGGCTTCCAGGAGGCGCTCCATGATGACCGCGGCGACCGTAACCGCGGTGACGCGGCGTCGGCCTGGCGCCTCCGCTGGGTCCTGCGCTACACCATCATCGTCAAGAGCCGCGGCATCATCAAGGCCAAGGGCTACCTGGTCCACGCCACCCGGGTAGCGTAGCGTAGCATAGTCTGGTGTAGTCGAGGCTAGCCTAGTGTAGTGTAGCCTTAGCGTAGCATCGTGTAGCCTTGGTTAGCCTGGTTAGCGTTTGCCGGACGGCGCTTGGGTTTAGCCACGCTTAGGGTTAGGTTAGGTACGCTAGGGTTAGCTCATAGCGGCTAACGTGAACCAGACATTGGTTGGTTGGTTGGGGCCTGCTGTTAGCGCTGATGTTGAAGTGCCTGTCTGTATGTCTGTCTGTGTCTGTCTGTCTGTCAGTCAGAGTACGCTAGGTAGCAGCTAGGTGGCTACACACACCCACACACACACATTTGATTGAATTGATGACCCCCCTGCACTAACCCTAACCCTAGAGACCTCTTCACCCCCACCACCCCCCTGTACTAACCCTAACCCTAGAGACCTCTTCACCCCCACCACCCCCCTGTACTAACCCTAACCCTAGAGACCTCTTCACCCCCACCACCCCCCTGTACTAACCCTAACCCTAGAGACCTCTTCACCCCCACCACCCCCCTGTACTAACCCTAACCCTAGAGACCTCTTCACCCCCACCACCCCCCTGTACTAACCCTAACCCTAGAGACCTCTTCACCCCCACCACCCCCCTGTACTAGGGTTAACCCTAACCCAAAACAGAAAACATGTGTGTGACATACCCATCATTTAAAAAATCAAAATCTTTTCCCGCTTGACTTTTTCTCGGCAACGGTTAACCCTAAACCTAACCCCTAACTGTCCTCACGAGCTGATAGGGAGTTAGGGTTAGGTTTAGTGGGGGTGAAGAGGTCTCTAGGGTTAGGGTTGGTACAGGGGGGTAGTGGGGGGGTCACAGACGCCCTACAGGGATAGGGTCAGGGTATCAACCAGACGCCTCCCCCTCCCTCCCTTTTTAATGAAATAACCAAAACGACATCATCTGTTTTTTTTTAATCCATGAATTATTTTATTAGTCATCAATTCAATCAAATGTGTGTGGGTGTGAGTAGCCACCTAGCTGCTACCTAGCATGTTTTAGCCACCTAGCCGCTAGCTAGTGTACTCTGACAGACAGGCAGACAGGCACTTCAACATCAGCGCTAACAGCAGGCCCCAACCAACGTCTGGTTCACGTTAGCCGCTATGAGCTAACCCTAGCGTGGCTAAACCCGTAGCTAAGCCTTTCAACTGAACCTAGGTGTCGTCCGGCATACGCTAACCAGGCTAACCAAGGCTACACGATGCTACGCTAAGGCTAGGCCGCACCAGGCTATGCTACGCTAAGGCTACACTACACTAGGCTATCCTCGACTACACCAGACTATGCTATGCTACCCGGGTGGCGTGGACCAGGTAGCCCTTGGCCTTGATGATGCCGCGGCTCTTGACGATGATGGCGTAGCGCAGGACCCAGCGGAGGCGCCACGCCGACGCCGCGTCACCACGGTCATCACGGTCGGTGTCGCCGTGGGATGCCGTCGCTAATGCCGCGCTCTCACGGAGCGCCTCCTGGAAGCCCGCCGACGTGATGAGCTCTGGAAGACGACAGAGAGACAGACAGGTTAGAGGGAGAGAGACACAGCTCAGATGGAGAGGGAGGTTAGGTTAGAGGGGGGATAGACAGGTCAGAGAGAGACACACAGACAGACACCCACCTTTGGGGTCGTTGTGGGTCAGTAGCTGGACCCCCGCCTGCTTGGCGTACGCTGTCAGATCGGGGGGCATCACACAACAGGATGCCAGGTTGACCTGGTTACTGGTGGGCTTCACCTTGAATACGGAAGAGAGAGAGAGAGAGAGACACTGTTAACTGCTTGGTTGGGACAGAGAGAGACAGACAGTTGACGTACGCCCTCAGGTTGACCTGGTTACTGGTGGGGTTTCACCTTGGACATGGAGAGAGAGACAGATACCCCCAGCCCAGGACAGACAGACAGACACCCACCTGGGCCCAGTCGTAGTGCTCCTCCAGGAGCCCCTTGTCCAGGACAGACAGACAGGTCAGAGACAGACACCCACCTGGTCCCAGTCGTACAACTCCTCCAGGAGGCCCTTGTCCAGGAAAGACAGACAGACAGACAGGTCAGGAACAGACAGACAGACAGACACCCACCTGGGCCCAGTCGTGCAGCTCCTCCAGGAGGCCCTTGTCCAGGTTAGACAGACAGAACCACCCCCCCCCCCCCCCCCCCAGGACGCCAGGTTGACACAGGACACAGGTCAGGGACAGACGCCCACCCTCCCCCCCCAGCCCAGGACAAACAGACAGGCCAGAGAAAGACAGACAGACACCCACCTGGGCCCAGTTGTGCAGCTCCTCCAGGAGGCCCTTGTCCAGGTCCGACGTCCCGATGGCGACCACCTTCCCGGACGCTACCAGCGTTTCCAAGACAACCCACGCCGGCCGCAGGTCCGAGAGGGTCTGGGGGGCCGGGAGGGGGCGCCAGGATGACCGAGTCGAGTTGGGAGAGGGCGAGAGTAAGACAGGCTGTTGGGGGGGAGGGAGACAGGTTAGAGGTCCGAGAGGGTCTGGGTGTGGGGGGGGGGATGTTGTCCTCCTGGTCGCCAGGGTGAGGGTGAGACAGGCTGTGGAGGGGAGAGACAAACAGACAGGCAGGCAGGCAGGACTCACCCAGGTCGACAGCCTGTCTGATGCACGACTGGTCCGACTCGCACAGGAACAGCTTGACTGCAACGACAACGTTAGCCTGGGTTAACGTGTGGTCGCGTCGTGTGTAATCATGGGCTGGTATCGTTTGTTAGCCCTGGGTTAGCGTGTGTTATCGTGGTGCGTGTGAGCCGGTGTTAGCATGCACTAGCATTTATTAGCATGTGTTATCGTGGTGTGTTTTAGCGTGCGGCAGCATGTGGTGGCGGTATCATGTGTTAGCCTGCGTTAGCCTGCGTGAGCCTGCCTTAGCCTGCATTAGCGTAGCGTTAGCCTGCGTTAGCTTGTCGTAGCGTACCAGACACCTTCAGCTCCTCCCTCTCCTCCGGTGTGATGGTGGTCTCGGCCGCCTGGGGGGTGGAGCAGTCCAGGACGTCAGACTCCTGGAGAGACAGACAGGTTAGAGAGAGAGAGAGAGACAGACAGGCGTGATGGCCGGAACAGTCCAGGACGTCAGACTCCTGGAGAGACAGACAGGTCTGAGAGACAAACAGGTTCAGGACAGACAGATTACAGAAAGACAGACAGGCGTGCCTGGGGGGGGGGAGCAGTCCAGGACGTCTGACTCCTGGACAGACAGACAGGTTAGAGAGAGAGAGACAGGTTAGAGACAGACCAGACTAGTCGAACCAGAGAGAGAGATTAGCTGACCTCAGCAGAACCTCCCTCCCTGTTTAACCCCCCCCCCTCTCTGCCTCCCCCCCGTCTCCCTGCCTGTGTGTGTGTCTCCCTCTCTCTCTCCCTGTCTCAGGAGCACCCACCCACACACACGTTTTAGATTAGATTCAACTTTATTGTCATTGTGCAGAGTACAAGTACAGAGACAATGAAATGCAGTTAGCGTCTAACCAGAAGTGCAAAATAGCAGAAAGTGCAATGAACAGTATTTACAGGTAGTGCAATATATGAGCAGTAAGTAGTGCAGTATATGAATTAGCAGTAGCATTATAGCATTATAGCAGAATAAATAGTTCCAGTATGAACAGTGTAGCAGCATATGAGCTGTATGGGTAATGCAGTCTAGCAGTATATATGTGTATTAACAGGAGAGCATGACTTCAGTAATGGAAAAAAGAACTCTGAGCAAACTGCTCACCATCATGGACAATGAAGGTCACCCACTGTACCACACCATCATCCAGCAGAAGAGCTTGATCAGCTGGAGGCTACGAGCACTGACAAGCAAAACTGACAGACTGACTAAATCATTTGTCCCCAGAGCCATACAACTCTACAACATGTCAATCAAGGGCAAAGAGATGGACTTCTCTGCATAACCTCCACCCTCTGTATCACATCACCATCATGTATCATGTCACTGTTTCACCTCATTATCTACAATGTTTACTAGCTATGCTAGGTCTCATACAGAGCCCCTACCTCCCTCCACCAGCCTGGACTAAATGCACTTTAAAAATAGTCCATATTTATGTAGCCCGTATTTAGTTTTTAGTATTTAATGCTATAATTGCACCTTACCTTTTAGCACCTCACCTAACTGCAAAGACATTTACAACTGCACCTCGCCTGTATAAAATACTGCTAATGTTGTATGTGTATGTTATGTGTGATACCCCTATGTCTGTACGCTACTTGGAACCTGAATTTCCCCCTGGGATAAATAAAGTTTCTATCTATCTATCTCAGTAACATGAGGTAGATAGCAGAATAAATATAAATATGAAGTTGTCACTTGACTCACTAAACACGGGTGTGTCTGTGTGAGTGTGTGTGTCTCCCTCTCTCAGGAGCACCCACACACACACACACACGTTGCCACTTGACTCACTAAACATTGACGCCTCTGGGCGCGTGAGTGTGCCTGTATGTGGGTGTGCGTGTCTGTGCGTGTGGAGCATCCAGAGAGAGACGAAGGAAAGGAGGGAGGGAAGAGAGGGATGAGTCTCACCTTCTCCTCCGCCGACAGTAAGGAAAGAAGACAGGAAACAAGAAAGGAGGGAAGGGAGGGAGGTAAGGAAGACAAGAAAGGAGGGAAGGAAGAGAGAGACAGGAGGAAAGGAGGGAGAGAGAGAGAGACAGGAAAGGAGAGAGAGAAGAGAGGGATGAGTCTCACCTTCTCCCCGGCCGACGGCGTCTCGGAGGACCAGTCACTCAGCGTGGCGCGGATACAGTCCTGGAGCTACGGCAACAACAGACAGACAGGTCAGATGGAGAGACAGACAGGTCAGAGACAGCGTGGCGCGGATACAATCCTGGAGCTGGAGGGCAACAACAGGTCAGACAGACAGACAGAAAATGACAATAAAACGACATATTTAGTATTTATTTAATCACATTCATAATACACACACACACGGTCAGTTCGTTAGAGCCAGTTAGCATTCGCCTTTAGCACCCCGTCAACACTGCACTCGGTAGGTAAATTCGTTAGCTTCGTTAGCTCCAGTTAGCATTAGCCTTTAGCACCCCGTCAACACTGCACTCTGTAGGTAAATTCGTTAGCTTCGTTAGCTCCAGTTAGCATTAGCCTTTAGCACCCCGTCAACACTGCACTCTGTAGGTAAATTCGTTAGCCCCGTTAGCATTAGCCTTTAGCACCCCGTCAACACTGCACTCGGTAGGTAAATTCGTTAGCTTCGTTAGCCCCGTTAGCATTAGCCTCTAGCCTCCCGACCCCCCCCCCCGCCCTTCTTACCTCCTCACTCGGGGACGACGGACACTTCTTCTTCAGCCGGCTCCGGTTGACGAGGTTCCCGGTGTGGAGGTTGAGCGTCGTGGCCCGGGTCAGAAACGAGGTCCGGGTACCGGTACCAGAGGAGGAGCCGGAGGAGACGGTCCCAGAGCCGCCGGAGGAGACGGTCCCAGAGCCGCCGGAGGAGCCGGTCCCAGAGCCGCCGGAGGAGCCGGTCCCAGAGCCGCCGGAGGAGCCGGTCCCAGAGCCGCCGGAGGAGCCGGTCCCAGAGCCGCCGGAGGAGACGGTCCCAGAGCCGCCGGAGGAGCCGGTCCCAGAGCCGCCGGAGGAGACGGTCCCAGAGCCGCCGGAGGAGCCGGTCCCAGAGCCGCCGGAGGAGCCGGTAGAGGAGACGGTACCACCGGGGGAGACGGTCCCAGAGGACCCGCTACGGGTACCAGAGGAGCCGCCGGTGTCGGTGGTTTCCATGGTGTCTGTCTCCCCTTCTCTCGTAAAGAAGAAGTAAATGTCGTAAAGATATAATAATAATAATAATAAAAAGATATCGTAAAATGAGGGAGGGGTGGGGTTGTCTAGCAACGAGGAACAGTTGGTGGGTTTGAGGGAATGTCGTAAAGGAAAAGAAAATGTCGGAAAGGGACGGGATATGGTGGGTTACCTAGCAACGAGGGGGTGGGGAGAGTGTGTGTGGATTGAAGGAGTGTCGTAAAAATAGTTATTCAAAACAAATACGAACGGTGGAGGGAAAGGGGGGGTTGCCTAGCAACGAGGGGGTGGGTTTGAAGGAATGTCGAGTAATGATGACACGGCGCGTTTCCACACACACACACACACGGTCGTTAGAGCCAGTTAGCATTAGCACCCCGTCAACACTGCACTCGGTAGGTAAATCGTCAAGCATCGTCAAGGACATTTCTCACCCCAACCATAGACTGTTCACCCCACTCCCCTCCGGGAGGCGCTACAGGTCTCTCCGCACCCGAACCAGCAGGTTCAGAGGCAGCTTCTTCCCTGCGGCTGTCACCTTACTGAACTCGAACACTACCTGACAACCTACCAACCCCTGCAACCCCCCCCAACCCCTGCAACCCCCCCCAACCCCTGCAACCCCTGCAACCCCCCCCCCAACCCCTGCAACCCCCCGCAACCCCCCCCCCCAACCCCTGCAACCCCCCCCCCCAACCCCCACCCGGACAATTGCACTATTACTCCCCTCCCCTGCTCTTACTCAATACCACTGCTCTTCTGTACATACCTGTCCATACTGTTCATAATACACATATCCTTATATTTTCTTTAATACTACTGCACATACTGTACATACCTGTTTACTGTTTATACGGCATTCCATATTTATATTTATTCTGCTATCTACCTCATGTTACTGTTAATACATATATACTGCTAGACTGCATTACCCATACAGCTCATATGCTGCTACACTGTTCATACTGTAACTTATTTACTCTGCTATAATGCTATAATGCTACTGCTAATTCATATACTGCTATACTGCACTACTTATATTATACTGCACTACTTACTGCTCATATATTGCACTACCTGTAAATACTGTTCATTGCACTTTCTGCTATTTTGCACTTCTGGTTAGACGCTAAGTGCATTTCGTTGTCTCTGTACTTGTACTCTGCACAATGACAATAAAGTTGAATCTAATCGAATCTAAAAAAAATTCGTTAGCTTCGTTAGTTAGCCCCGTTAGCATTAGCCTTTAGCACCCCGTCAACACTGCACTCGGTAGGTAAATTCGTTAGCTTCGTTAGCCCCAGGTAGCATTAGCCTTTAGCACCCCGTCAACACTGCACTCGGTAGGTAAATTCGTTAGCTTCGTTAGCCCCAGGTAGCATTAGCCTTTAGTACCCCGTCAACACTGCACTCGGTAGGTAAATTCGTTAGCTTCGTTAGCCCCAGGTAGCATTAGCCTTTAGCACCCCGTCAACACTGCACTCGGTAGGTAAATTCGTTAGCTTCGTTAGTTAGCCCCGTTAGCATTAGCCTCAGAGCCGCCGGAGGAGACGGTCCCAGAGCCGCCGGAGGAGCCGGTAGAGGAGACGGTACCACCGGGGGAGACGGTCCCAGAGGACCCGCTACGGGTACCAGAGGAGCCGACGGTGTCGGTGGTTTCCATGGTGTCTGTCTCCCCTTCTCTCGTAAAGAAGAAGTAAATGTCGTAAAGATATAATAATAATAATAATAAAAAGATGTCGTAAAATGAGGGAGGGGTGGGGTTGTCTAGCAACGAGGAACAGTTGGTGGGTTTGAGGGAATGTCGTAAAGGAAAAGAACATGTCGGAAAGGGACGGGATATGGTGGGTTACCTAGCAACGAGGGGGTGGGGAGAGTGTGTGGTTTGAAGGAGTGTCGTAAAAATATTTTTTCAAAACAAATGTCGTAAAATACGAACGGTGGAGGGAAAGGGGGGGTTGCCTAGCAACGAGGGGGTGGGTTTGAAGGAATGTCGAGTAATGATGACACAGCGCGTTTCCACCCCCCCCCCCCCCCACACACACACACACAGACTGACACACACACACACATTTACACACACATATACACACACAGGGAGAGAGGGAGGGAGGGGGGGGGAGACACACAGGAGTTAGTTTAAGACTTCTGGGGGGGCACAGACAGACAGACAAACACAGACAGACAGGTCGGTAGGTAGACAGACAGAGAGACAGACAGGTAGGTAGACAGACAGGTTATCTCACACACAGACAGACAGACAAACAGAAAGGCTGTCTCACACACACAGACACACTACACACACGCAGACAGACAGACAGACAGGTAGTTAGACAGACAGGCTTTCTCACACACAGACAGACAAACAGATAGGCTGTCTCTCTCACACACACACACACACACACACACACACACACAGACAGACAGAGAGACAGACATGCTGTCTCACAGACAGACAGACAGATAGATAGAGAGACAGACAGACAGGTAGACAGACAGACAGACAAACAGATAGGCTGTCTCACACACACACACAGACACAAGTATAATATAATATATAAATGTTATATTAATATAACATAATAAAATATAATAATAATAGACCCTCCTCTCTCTCTGTTTCACCCATCTGACCCCCCGTCCATAAGCGTCCCTCTCTGGGACACCCCCCCCCACCAGACTCCCTCCTCCCTCCCCCCCTTAGTCCTTAAAATAGACCCTCCTCCCTCTCTCTCTGTTTAACCATCTGAACCCCGTCCGTCCATCCGTCCATCCGAAGCTTCCCTCTCTGGGACACCCCCCCCACCAGGCTGCCCCCTACCCCCCCCCCCCCCCCCCCCCTTAGTCCTTAAAATAGACCCTCTCCTCTCTGTTTAAACATCTGACCCGTCCGAAGCTTCCTTTCTCTGACACAAGGACAATAACGGTCACAAAGGACACAACGGTAGGAAAGAGGGAAGTAGGGAAGGAGGGAAGGAGGGAAGGAAGGAACACACAACGGTCTCTCTCTCTCTCTCTCTCTCTCTCTCTCTCACAAAGGAGGGGAGGAAAGCGAAATGGAGCCGGGAGTCGCGATCAGACACTGGATATTCAGTCCGGTGCGCCACAGGGCTCGGTTCGAAGGCCGAGACTTGTGCGAGTGCACAGAGGATCACTGCTTGTTCGCCCTTCCGGGACCTGATTTCCCCCCCCCGGAGGACGGAGGTGGGAGACGAGGGACGAGGAGGGGGGGTGAAATGATTCCAGACCCGGAACCGGCCGCCAACGAACCCCTTTTCCAAGTCTTGCTGGACGTCTCCCAGTTCCGACCGGAGGACATCCTGATCCAGGTCTTCGAAGGTTGGCTCCTGATCAAGGCCCGGCACGGGGCAAGGATGGACGAGCACGGTTCGGTGGCGAGGAGCTTCACCCGAGAGTACCCCCTGCCGCCCAGGAAGGTGCGGGTTGCCGCCGACTTGAGGGCGTTGTTGGGTCACGATGGCATTCTGGTCGTCGAGTCCAAGGTGTGAGTCGAGTGGAGTCCTAATGACGACAATGTGTGAATTGTGTGAATTATACAACCTTATTTCTAAAACAATATTAAAACAACTTTTGAATCATCATTTGGAGTCCGATATCACTTCAGGTTATGGATTAGGGTTAGGGTTAGGGTTAAAATTAATTAATTAAAGTTAAATTGTACATGAACTTATTTTTAGTAAATAGTACATGTACAATAAATAGTATAATAATAATAATAATAATAATAATAATAATAATAATAATAATAATAATAATAAATTGATTGTTTTATCTGACACACATTGTTTTATCTGACACACACAAACACACACATTATATGATATATTATATACATTATATATATATATTTTATTATTTATTTATTACTTATTTTTATATTATATTATATATATGTTTCTATTTTCATATTATAATATATATTATATATATTAAATATATGTATTTTATTAAAAATGTATATTTTATTATATATATGATTTTTTTATTTATATTTTTTTATTATTATTTATATTTTTTTATTTTAATATTATATTGCATATAAATATATTAAATATATTTATTTTATTTGTATATTATATATATGATTTTATATAATTTGATTTATAATGATGAGTTTATAATGATATAAATTACAATATTCTAAATTATATACAAATATATAATTTATGATATATATAATTTATTTTATTTTATTATTGTTATATTCTATTCTATATATATTTTTATTACATATAGATACATTTGATCTTCATGGATCGGATTGACCGGACACACCCCGTCACACACTCACGCCGTCAAACACACACACACACACACACACACACACACACCGTCTCACAAACTCACCCACGTGACCCACGACTCTCCCTCCCGGTGACGTGACGTCACCCTCCCGTTTTCTCCGAGACTCCCAAAAAACACTTCCTCCTTCCAACCGGCACACACACACACACACACACACACACACACACACACACACACACACACACACACACACACACACACACACACACACACACACACACACACACACACACACACACACACACACACACACACGGTGACTACTACCGGATTTCTTCGTGGAAATCTACACCGGCGACCATGACGTGGGGAACCGAATTATGGGTACGTTTATCGTTGATTCCCGATTATTTCTTGAATTTAATTTGATTTGATTTGATTATTATTAATTATTATGTGTATGTGTGTGTCTCTGTTTTTCTATCTTCATTCTGATTCGTTTTATTGAACGGTTTCTCGGTGTTTGTGTATGGTGTGTGTGTGTTTGAGGAGGACGGTCGGAAGGGGCTTTTGTTCGGTAGGTGTGTGTCTGTGTGTGTGTTACGGTCGGGTCTTTTGTTCAGTGTGTCGGTCGGTAAATAGGTAGGTGTGTGTGTCGGTAAGTGTGTGTGTAGGTCGGTAAGTGTGTGTGTCGGTAGGTAGGTGTGTGTGTGTGTGTGTGTGTGTGTGTGGGGGGGGGGGCGGTTAACGGGGGAGGAACGTCGGACCGGTCGGACGGGTCTTTTGTTTGTGTGTGTCTCGGTAAGGGGGTGGGTGTGTGTGTGTGTGTGTGTGTGTGTGTGTGTGTGTGTATGTCGGTAAGAGTGTGTGTGTGTGTGTGTCTGTGTCTGTGTGTCTCTTTCTTTCAAGATTCGTTTATTTCTTCCTTTCGTGATTTACTCCGATATTTTTAATATAGATTTATTAAATGTATAATAGTTTTAATTAAATTTAAATATGTATGTTTATATATGTATATGTATATATATATGCATACATATTTAAATTTAATTAAAAGTATTATACTTATTATACTAATAATTTGTATTATAATCTAATAAAAAATAATATTATTATAATAATACTTTTTTATAATAATAATATATTTATATACAATTTTATTATGAAGTGTATATATTTTATTTTTATATTTATTTAATTATTTATTATTAGATATATAGATTAAAAGAGAATCATTGATTAAAAATAAATGTGTGTGTTTGTGTGTGTCACAGTGAGTCGTTACGCCACATTAGCATTTAGCATTGGCCATTGAATATCAATGCAACGTTAGCATGTGGCTTACGACCATTGCATATCACTACTACATGAGCATTTAGCATAGGCCATTGAATATCAAGGCAAGGTTAGCATTTAGCCTCCTCCATTGGATATCACTACAACATTAGCATTTAGCCTACTCCATTGGATATCACTACGACATTAGCATTTAGCCTACGCCATAGGACATCAATGCAACATTAGCATTTAGCCTAATCCTTTGGATATCACGACTACATTAGCATGTAGCCCACTCTATTGGATATGAATGCAACGTTATCATGTAGCATGTAGAACACTGACTCATGCTGAGGCGTGGCTTTGAGACAAAGTCCAACACACGTGTGTGTGAGTGTGTCTCTCTCTCTCTGTTGTGTACAAAACACAGACATGCTGACCTCAAGTGTTTGTGTGTCGGATGCTTATCACACACACACACATACACACACACACACACACACACACACACACACACACACACACACACATGACCTGCTGAGCTGTCTGGGTCTGGCGTGTGTGTGTGTGGTTCTGGTTCTGAGACACACACACACACACACAGATACCCAATGGAGTAGGCTACATGCTAATGTTGTAGTGATATCCAATGGTTGTAGGCTACATGCTAATGTGGCGTAATGACTCTCACTGTGACACACAGATGGTGTTGGACGTTGGACAGCTTTCCAGCTGTGTGTGTGTGTGTGTGTGTGTGTGTGTGTGGGTGGGTGCTCCTGAGACAGGGAGCAGGTGGAGAGAGAGAGGGAGACACACAGACACACACACACTCCTTCTCCTCTTCCCCCTCCTCCTCCTCCTCTTCCTCATCTATCTTCTCTTCTCCTCCCCCTCCTCCTCTCCTCTGAAACAAAACTGAAATAACCCCAAAAAATACTGACACCAACTTCCCTCCTTTCCCTCTCCCCTCCTCCTCCTCCCCCTCTCCTCCTCCCCCCGTCTCCTCTCGCCCAAGTGACGATGATAGTCTTTTTCCCAAAAACCCCTCAGAGCACTGACACCAACTTCTCTCTCTCCTCCTTTCTCCTCTCCCCTCCTCCCCCTCTCCTCCTCCTCCTCTCCCTCCCCCCTCCTCTCCTCCTCCTCCCCCTCTCCATCTCCAGGACCAGTTCGACAACCTGGACAAACACACCCAGAAAATACTGACACTAACTTCTCCCTCCTCCTCCTCTTCTCCTCCTCCCCCTCCTCATCCTCCTCTGAAACAAAATTGAAACAACCCCAAAAAATACTGACAGCAACTTCTCTCTCTCCTCCTCTCTCCTCTCCTCCCCCCCTCCTCCCCCTTTCCTCCTCCTCCTCCTCCTCTTTCTCAGGACCAGTTCGACAACCTCGACAAACACACTCAGTGGGGCGTCGACTTTGTGGACCGTTGTGCGAAATTCGTGCGGGAACGCGTCGAGATCGAGCAGCACTATGCCAAGCAGCTACGGTACACACACACACACACACACACACACACACACAGAGGAGACGCACACACACACACGGACAGAGAGACACACACAC
Source organism: Argentina silus (assembly GCF_951799395.1). Taxonomy (NCBI): domain Eukaryota; kingdom Metazoa; phylum Chordata; class Actinopteri; order Argentiniformes; family Argentinidae; genus Argentina; species Argentina silus. The sequence continues at coordinate 4,053,740 of NC_139654.1, read as the reverse complement.
ACACACATAAACAGCTGAGGCTCGGGCACACACGCACACACACACACACACACACAAAGAAGACGCACACACACACACGGACAGAGACAGACACACACACAGAAATGAACTCTCTCTCCCTCTCTCCTCTCTCTCAGGAACCTGGTCAAGAAGTACTGTCCCAAGCGTTCCAAAGAGGAGGAGCCCAGGTAAGCTAAATGCTAATGCTGCAATTGATATCCAATGGCCGTAGGCTACATGCTAATGCTAAGTGCTAAGGGTGGAGTGATATCATTTCTCACCCCAACCATAGACTTTTCACCCCACTCCCCTCCGGGAGGCGCTACAGGTCTCTCCGCACCCGAACCAGCAGGTTCAGAGGCAGCTTCTTCCCTGCGGCTGTCACCCTACTGAACTTGAACACTGCACCGACCTGACAACCTACTACCCCTGCACCCCCCCCCCCCCCCCCACCCGGACAATTGCACTATTACTCCCCTCCCCTGCTCTTACTCAATACCACTGCTCTTCTGTACATACCTGTCCATACTGTTCATACTGTTCATAATGCACATATCCTTATATTTTCTTTAATACTACTGCACATACTGTACATACCTGTTTATACTGTTTATACGGCATTCCATATTTATATTTATTCTGCTATCTACCTCATGTTACTGTTAATACATATATACTGCTAGACTGCATTACCCATACAGCTCATATGCTGCTACACTGTTCATACTGTAACTTATTTACTCTGCTATAATGCTATAATGCTACTGCTAATTCATATACTGCTATACTGCACTACTTATATTATACTGCACTACTTACTGCTCATATATTGCACTACCTGTAAATACTGTTCATTGCACTTTCTGCTATTTTGCACTTCTGGTTAGACGCTAACTGCATTTCGTTGTCTCTGTACTTGTACTCTGCACAATGACAATAAAGTTGAATCTAATCTAATCTAATCTAATCCAATGGCGTAAGCTACATGATAATGTTGCATTGATATCCAGTGGCGTAGGCTACATGCTAATGCTACCGTGTGGGTTTGTGTGTGTGTGTGTGTGTGTGTGTGTTTGTGTGTGTGTGTGTGTCTGTGTTTCTGTGTGTGTGTGTAGGTTCACCTCCTGTCTGTCGTTCTACACCATCCTCACCGAGATGAACGATTACGCGGGACAGAGAGAGGTACATCTATAATAATAATTTATTTATATCTATAACTATATATCTATAACTATATACCTATAACTATATATCTATATCTATATATCTATAACTATATATCTATATCTGTAACTCTATATCTATATATCTATATCTATAACTATATATCTATAACTATATACCTATAACTATATATCTATATCTATAACTATATATCTATGACTATATATCTATGTCTATGACTATATATCTATATTTATAAATATATATCTATAACTATATATCTACAAAATCAGCAGGGGATCAAATAATTATTTCCCCCACTGTATATGTATATATCTACATATGTACATATCTATATCTATATTTCTATGTCTATATATATATCTGTACATCTATATATCGATATCTATCTATCTATATCTGTATCTATATATCTATGTCTATATATCTATATCTTTATATCTATATATCTATATATATCTATATCTTTATATCTATGTATCGATATATTTTAACCCTAACCCTTTTTTTATTATTATTATTTATTTATTGTTTTATTATTATTATTTTTAATATATATTTAAAAAAAAAAAGAATATTGTTTTATAATATTTATATATAATACTATCTATCTAATCTATTTTTTTTATGTTGTTTTTGTTTGCATGTGTATGTGTAATAATAATAATAAAACATTAGTTTTTTTATATTTCTATTTTATATATTTTTAATATATTATATTCTAATAATTATATGTAATTAAATATAGGACTCCAGATATTGTATGTTAGTAATAATAACAATACTACTACTATTAAAACGTTATATATTATACAACATATTATTAATAATTATAGTAATAATAATAATAATATATATTTGAGATACATTTTTATTTGATAGTTTTCGAAATGTTTTACATAAATTAAATATATTAAGTATATTAATAATAATAAGTGATAATAATAATAATAATAATAATAATAAATATGTTAGTAATACTAATACTAATAAAACGTTATATATTATAGTCATAATAATAATAATAATATATATATTTCAAATATTTTTTTATTTGATAGGTTTCGAAATGTTTTATATGAATTCAATATATGAAGTATATTATTATTATCATTATTATTAATAATAATAATAATAATAATAATAATAATAATAATAATAACAATATATAACCCTTTTTTAGAACTATATTTATATTTTTTCATATGTAGGATACATAATTAAATATTAAGTATATTAATACTACTACTACTATTAATGACAATATTAATATCTAACATTTTTAAAATATATTTTTTATAATAACAATAATACTAATAATAATATCAATAATATTCATAATAAAATGGATAATAATATCACTAATAATAATAATAATAACAATAATATGTTTACTACTACTACTACTACTACTACTAATAATAATAATATTAACAATAATAATATTAATATTAATAACAGGTGGTTGCCGAGGAGATGGGTCACCGGGTGTACGGGGAGCTCATGAGATACTCCCAGGAGCTCAAGGCCGAGAGGAAGCATGTGAGTGACGCTAATGCTACATGCTACATGGTATATAACACATTGTAGTGACCTGAGAGAGAGAGAGAGCGAGAGAGAGAGAGAGACACACACACACACACACACACACACACACACACACACACACACACACAAGGGCATCTGTGCCTTTAAGAGAGAGGGTGGTGGGCGGAAGTGGATATGTGTTTTGTTTCCGGGCGCGCTGTCATGCCCGCTCGGTGTTGTTGGTAGTTGTAGTTCATGTGGAGAGTAAACGGACTCATTGTTTACCGCACCTCCACATTGGTGACCCTGTGAGAAGAATATGTCGACGTCCGAAGATGGCAACGACTACCCTGCAATGCCTGGACCGAGCGGGGCGGGAGAAGCGGCTAATGCTACCGTCTACGCCGCGACCATCAAGTTGCCTGACTTTTGGCAGCGTATTTCATCATTCGTGCTATGTGCTACGTGCTAATGCTATGTGCTACATAATACATGGGATATTCTTCATCATTCGTGCTATATGCTACGTGCTACACACTACGTGCTACATAATGCATGGGATATTCTTCATCATTCGTGCTATATGCTACGTGCTACACACTACGTGCTACATAATACATGGGATATTCTTCATCATTCGTGCTATATGCTACATGCTATGTACTATATGCTACATGCCACATAATCTGTGTGTGTGTGTGTCTGTCTGTCTGTCTCTCTCTCTCTCTGTGTGTGTGTGTGTGTGTGTGTGTGTAGCATCTCCAAGAAGGCAGGAAAGCCCAGCAGTATCTGGATCAATGTTGGAAGCAGATGGACGGGGTGAGTGTGGAAAAGGGGAGAGGAGGGGGAGGGAAGGAAGGAAGGAAGGAAGGAGGGAGGGAGGGAGGGAAGGAAGGAGGGAGGGAGGGAAGAAAGGAGAGAAGGAAGGAAGGGGAGGAGGGAGGGAATGAATGAGAGAAGGAAGGAGGGAGGGAGGCAGAGAAGGAAGGAGGGGGGAGGGAGGGAAGGAAGGAGAGAAGGAAGGAAGGGGAGGAGGGAGGGAATGAACGAGAGAAGGAAGGAGGGAGGGAGGCAGAGAAGGAAGGAGGGGGGAAGGAGGGAGGGAGGGAAGGAAGGAGAGAAGGGAGGAGGGAAGGAAGGAAGGAGAGAAGGAGGGAGGCAGAGAAGGAAGGAGGAGGGAGGGAAGGAGGGAGAGAAGGAAGGAGGGAGGGAAGGAGGGAGGGCGAGAAGGAGAGAGGGATGAGGGTGTGTCTCTCTGCTCTTGCCGCATTATGTCTATAATATCTCCCCCTCTCCCTCCCCCCCTCCCTCATCCCTCCATCCTCAGAGCAGGAAGAAGTTTGAGAGGGAGTGCCGCGAGGCGGAGAAGTGCCAGCTGGGCTACGAGCGCCTGGACAACGACACCAACGCCACCAAGGCCGAGGTGGAGAAGGTAACGCTAACGCGCTACATGCTAGGCGCTGTGGGTTTTCTCATGTACGTGCTACATGCTAAGTGCTAAGTCCTACGTGCGTTACGTGCTACAGGTTATCTCTCGCACATGCTACGTGCTATAGGTTTTCTCATGGACATGCTGCATGCTACATGTCGGTGTCGGCTGGGCTACGAGCGCCTCGGCAGCGATGCTAACGCCACCAAGGCGGAGGTGGAGAAGGTGACGCTAACACGCTAATGTGCTATATGCTACAGGCTATGGGTTTTCTCATGTAAATGCTACATGCTGCGAGGCCCCTCATCCCCCCTTTTCTCCTCTTCCCAGGTGCCCGAGAAAACCCCCACCACAAACAAAACTTGTTCCCTTCTCCTCTCTCCCCCCTTTGTCCTCCCCCCTCTCTCCTCATTTCTCTCTCCTCCCCCTCTCTCCTCTCCCTCTCCTCCTCCTCTCTCCTCTCCCTCTCCTCCTCTTCCTCTTCTTCCCAGGTGACCCCAGACTCGACCTCCTACGGGAACCCCCCCCCCCAACGAATAAAACTTGTCCCCTTTCTCCTCCCCCCCCTCCCTCTCTCCCCCCTTATCCTTCCCCCCTTTCTTCTCCTCTCCCTCTCACCCCCCCCACCCCCTGCCAAACCCCCACAAAACCAAATCAAACGTGTTCCTCTCTCACCTCCTCCTTCCTCCCTCCTCCCCCCTTTCTCCTCCTTTCTCCCCCCTCCTCCCTCCCACCTTCCAGGCCAAGTCCCAGCTGTACCTCCGGACGCACGCGGCCGACGAGAGCAAGAACGACTACGCGGCTCAGCTGCAGTCCTTCAACAAGGACCAGTGGCGCCACTTCCACCAGACGCTGCCGCAGGTCTTCCAGGTTAGCATGTTAGCATTGCCCTAAGGCCGTTTACACGTATTAGCGTTAGCGTGTTAGCATTGACCTATGATAAATTACATATGGTAGCATTAGCCGTAGCATGTTAGCATCAGGGTTAGTGTGTGTCGGTGTGCCCAGCTGCAGTCCTTCAACATGCATGTTAGCATTGCCCTATGGCCCTTCCCATGTTAGCATGTTAGCGTTAACATGTGTATGTTGGTGTACGTGTGTGTGTGTCTCTCTCAACGTGTGTGTGTGTTATGCTAATGCTAATCTCTGTGTGCATGTGAATGGTCATTGTATATTTGAATGGTCATTAGCCATTGTAGGCTAATGCATGTGTGTGTCTAATCTGGTGGTGCAACGGGTCCTGTGGCAATTTAGCATTAGCATGCTAACATGTGAATGGCCATAGGTCGATGCTAATGCTAATGTGTTATGGTAGAACCTCCAGGACATGGAGGAGCTGCGGACGGTCGAGCTGGCTGAGGCGTACCGCTCCCTGGGGCATGTTGGCGTTAGCACGCTAACGTTCTAATATGTGAATCGCCATAGGTCGATGCTAATGCTAATGTGTTATTGTGCTAGAACCTCCAGGACATGGAGGAGCTGCGGACGGTGAAGCTGGCCGAGGCGTACCGCTCCCTGGGGGAGGTGGAGCGCCGGGTCCTACCCATCGTGGAGAAGTGCCTGGAGGGCATGGTGGCGGCGGCCAAGGCGGTGGACCAGCGGCGGGTGAGTTAGCATATTAGCATGTTGCCGTTGGCCTATGGCCATTCCCATTGAGCATGTTAGCGTGTTAGCATGTTACCATTTACTCTCTCATCTCTTCTCCCTCCCTCCCTCCCTCCATATTAGCATCCTAAGCCAACTAGCACTGAAGGCTAACATGCTAACGCTAACCCTCCATCCCAGGCCTAATATGCTCATGCTAATAGGTTAATGGCCAACATGCTAACTTTCTAGAATTAGCGTGTTAGCGTTACATGTTAGCATTAGCATTTCCCCTATGACGGTTTACCTGTTACCGCTAACGCCTCCAGGACTCGGCCATCGTCATCGAATCCTTCAAGTCGGGCTTCGACCCCCCCGGTGACTTCCCCTTCGAGGACTACAGCCACCACCACACAACCTCCACAACCTCCAGGACGGGCTCCGACTCGGCCCTCTCCACCCCCAAATCGGACTCCCTTTCTGGGGGAGAGCGAGGAGGAGGCGGAGGGGGTACCGGGGGTGGAGAGAGAGGGGGTCACCCTGGAGGTCCCGATGGGGGAGGAGGGAAGCCTTCCCTGGGGAAAGCCAAGAACAAGCTGTGGCTGTTTGGGAAGAAGCCCAAGGTGAGAGAGATGGGGCTAATGGGCGCTAATGCTAATGGGGATTTGGGTGGGGGGGTCACTGGGTCGCCTGTCACCACGGGAACCGTGCTTCCCTTCCACTTCCACTTCCCTTCCCTCCCCCCTCTCCTCCTCCCCCCCTCCTCGCCACTTTTTCTCCCCCTCCCCCCTCCCTCCCCCCCCTCTCCTCCCCCCACCTGCTAGCGTGCTAAGACAGAGAGAGAGACACACACACACACACACACACACCGACTGGTAGGTTTTTCGATGGTCGTTGTCCTAACTGTGTGTGTGTGTGTGTGTGTGTGTGTGTGTGTGTGTGTGTCTCTCTCTCTCACTCTCTCTGTCTGTCTGTGTGTCTGTCTGTGTGTGTGTGTGTGTGTGTGTGTGTAGCCCCCGTCTCTGGAGGACTTCAGTCACCTCCCCCCTGAACAGAGGAGGAAGAGGCTTCAGCAGCGGTTGGACGAGCTGGGGAGAGAGTTACAGAAGGAGGTGGACCAGAGGTAACCGTGTTTTAACCATGTTTTTCGACCGTAAATTGAGTTTTGACCGTAACTCGACCGTAAAGTGACCGTCACTTGACCGTCAATCGACTGCAAACGGGACCCAGAACCGTAACATGACCGTCACTTGACCCTAAATTGAATCTTGACCGTAACTCGACCGCAAACGGGACCCCCCCCCCCCTCTCTCTCCCTCAACATCTCTCTCTCCTTCTCTGTCTCCCCCCTCCCTCCCTCCTCCTCCACCCCCCCCCCTCCCCCTCCCCAACACAGGGACGCCCTCACCAAGATGACTCTCTCTCTCCCCCTCCCTCCCCCCCCCCCCCAAACACAGGGACGCCCTCACCAAGATGACTAACTCTCTCCTCTCTCTCCCCCCCCCCAACACAGGGACGCCCTCACCAAGATGACTCTCTCTCTCCCCCTCCCTCCCCCCCCCCCCCCAACACAGGGACGCCCTCAACAAGATGACTAACTCTCTCCTCTCTCTCCCCCCCCCCAACACAGGGACGCCCTCACCAAGATGACTAACTCTCTCCTCTCTCTCCCCCCCCCCCAACACAGGGACGCCCTCAACAAGATGACTAACTCTCTCCTCTCTCTCTCTCTCTCCCCCCCCCCCCAACACAGGGACGCCCTCACCAAGATGACTAACTCTCTCCTCTCTCTCCCCCCCCCCCAACACAGGGACGCCCTCAACAAGATGACTAACTCTCTCCTCTCTCTCTCTCTCTCCCCCCCCCCCCAACACAGGGACGCCCTCAACAAGATGAGGGACGTGTACCTGCGCTCGCCCCAGATGGGCGACGCCCAGTCCCTCTCGCTCTCCCTGTCGGAGACCAACGGCGCCGTCCACCGCCTCCGCTCAGAGATCCACAAGAACGAGGTGGGGGGAGGAGAGGGGGAGGGAGAGGGAGAGGGAGGGAGGGAGACCAGACCAACGGCGCCGTCCACCGCCTCCGCTCAGAGATCCACAAGAACGAGGTGGGGGGAGGACAGGGGGGGAGGGAGGGGGGGAGGTAGAGGGAGAGGGAGGGAGGGAGTCCAGACCAACTGCGCCGTCCACCGCCTCCGCTCAGAGATCCACAAGAACGAGGTGGGGGGAGGAGAGGGGGGGAGGGAGGGGGGGGAGGGAGAGGGGGAGGAGACAGAGGGAGAGGGAGGAGAGGGAGGGAGGAGACAGAGGGAGAGGGAGGGAGGGAGTCCAGACCAACGGCGCCGTCCACCGCCTCCGCTCAGAGATCCACAAGAACGAGGTGGGGGGAGGACAGGGGGGGAGGGAGGGGGGGAGGGAGAGGGAGGGAGGGAGTCCAGACCAACGGCGCCGTCCACCGCCTCCGCTCAGAGATCCACAAGAACGAGGTGGGGGGAGGAGAGGGGGGGAGGGAGGGGGAGGAGACAGAGGGAGAGGGAGGGAGGAGACAGAGGGAGAGGGAGGGAGGGAGTCCAGACCAACGGCGCCGTCCACCGCCTCCGCTCAGAGATCCACAAGAACGAGGTGGGGGGAGGAGAGGGGGGGAGACAGAGGGAGAGGGAGAGGGAGGGAGTCCAGACCAACGGCGCCGTCCACCGCCTCCGCTCAGAGATCCACAAGAACGAGGTGGGGGGAGGGAGAGGGGGAGGGAGGGAGAAAAAGTGGGGAGGAGGGGGGGGAGGAGAGGGGGGAGGGAAGGAGGGAAGAAGGGAGCGTTCTTTCGTCTTTAACTGTGTGTGTGTGTGTGTGTGTGTGTGTGTGTAGAGCTGGCTCTCGGAGGTGGAAGGGAAGCACGGTTCCCGTGGTGACAGGCGACCCAGTGACGTCCCGCCCCCTGCGGGGCGAGAGAGGTACTACACACACACACACACACACTAACAGACGTACATACATACATACATACTTACATACTTACATATATGCATACTTTCATACATACATACAGACATACATACAAATTAATACATACTAACATACATACATACTAACTTACATACATACTAACATATATGCATACTTTCATACATACATACAAATGAATACATACATATACATACAAACTAACATACATACGTACATACATAAATAATAACATACTAACATACATATTAATACATACATACATACTAACATATATGCATACTTTCATACATACATACAAATTAATAAATACATGCATACATATTAATACATATATACATACATACATAACATACATGCATACATATTAATACATAGACACAAACTAATATGCATACATACATACATACATACATACATGTATATACATACATAAATAATAACATCCTAACATACATATTAATACAGACATACATACTAACATACATACATGCATACTTTCATACATACATACATACATACATACATACATACATACATAATAACATACATACATACATACATACATAATAACATACATACATACATACATACATAATAACATACATACATACATACATACATACATAACATACATACATACATACGTACATAATAACATACTAACATACATATTAATACATACATACATACTAACATATATGCATACTTTCATACATACATACAAATTAATAAATACATGCATACATATTAATACATATATACATACATACATAACATACATGCATACATATTAATACATAGACACAAACTAATATGCATACATACATACATACATACATACATGTATATACATACATAAATAATAACATCCTAACATACATATTAATACAGACATACATACTAACATACATACATGCATACTTTCATACATACATACATACATACATACATACATAATAACATACATACATACATACATACATACATACATACATACATACATAATAACATACATACATACATACATACATAATAACATACATACATACATACGTACATAATAACATACTAACACATGCAATGCTACACGCTAACCTCTAATGACTCTCTCTCTCAGCCCCGACGGTGGCTACAACGACGACCCCCCCTCCTCCCAGGAGCACACACACACACACACCCACCCCCCCCCCACCCACACACACACACGCTTCGGAGTTTGACGATGAATTCGACGATGATGACGACGGGGATCCTCTCCCCGTGATCGGACGCTGCACAGCTTTGTACTCGTTTGACGGTGGGTGTGTGTGTGTGTGTGCTAAGCTCACGCTAATGCAAATGCAAATGCAAATGATGACATAACATGCTACATGCTAATAATACTCTCTCCCCCTCCCTCTTTTCCTCCCCCCCTCCCTCCCTCTCTCACACACACATCCCCACACACTCTCTCCCCTCCTCCCTCTCTCTCTCTCTCATACACACACAACCCCCCCCACAGGTCAAAACGAAGGCACCCTCCCCCTCACAGAGGGACAGGTCCTCTCTGTCCTGGAGGAGGACAAGGGGGACGGTTGGACCCGGGCCCGGACGGAGGGAGGGAAGGAAGGATACGTCCCCAGCTCGTACGTGGAGAGAGAGAGGCGAGGGGGGGAGGAGGAGGAGGAGGAGACGAGAGGGGGGGAGGGGGGGAGAGAGAAGAGGAGGAGGGACAAGGAGGAGGGGGACCAGAGGAAAGGTGCGGTCACGTATATCTGATTTTGTTTTTTGGGGGGGAGGGGAGAGAGAGAGACACACACACACACGTATCTGTGTGTGTGTGATCAGATCGATTGTTTTTGATTTTATCTGTCTATCTATCTATTATTCTATCCGTCTGTCTGTCTGTCTACAGTATCTATCTATCTATCATGTGACTTACCTGTGACTCCTCCTCTTCTCTCCTCCTATTGGTCCTTACAGGTTCCTGAGTGGGGGCGGGGGCGGAGTCCAAAAAGGTCAAAAGGTCGTGGGGTGGGGGGGGAGCCAGACAGACTGGGGGCAAGAGCCAGGGAGGTTGGGAGGAGGAGCCAGACAGGCTGGGGGGAGGGGTTATGGCTTAAGGGGCGGGGTTAAGGCATGTGGTTCACGCATGAGTCATTGCATGGCCTGCAAAGGATTCTGGGAGGTTGTTTCTCGAAAGAGGGCGTTAATAGCATGTTAATAACTGGTTTAATAATTGGTTTAATAACTGGTTAATAACTATGTAAAAACTGGTTTAATAACTGGTTAATATCTATTTAATAACTGGTTTAATAACTGGTTAATATCTATTTAATAATTGGTTTAATAACTGGTTAAATAACTGGTTAATATCTATTTAATAACTGGTTAAATAACTGGGTAATATCTATTTAATAACTGGTTAATATCTATTTAATAACTGGTTTAATAACTAGTTTAATAACTGGTTAAATAATTGGTTAATATCTATTTAATAACTGGTTAAATAACTGGTTAATATCTATTTAATAACTGGTTTAATAACTGCTAGTCACCTGCTAGCTAGGTTAGTTTGGCGCTGTTAGCATGTTAAACTCCCCAACGCCCCCCTCCTTTTCCTCATCCCTCTTTTTTCCTCCTCTCCTCTTCCTCTCCTCTCCTCCTGTCTTTCTTTTCATCTCCCTGTTTTTTCATCCCTCCCTTTTCATCCGTCGTCGAAGAATGCCTGTTTTTTCATTTTTCCACTATCGTTCATTAATGCCTTAATCTCTTGTTTTTCATTTCATTGTTTATGAATGCCTTAGTCAATGTTTTTTCCACAATCGTTTATTAATGCCTGAATCGATGTTTCTGATCGAATCGTTGATTAATGCCTGAATCGATTGTGTGTGTGTGAGTGAATGAGTGAGTGAGTCTGTGTGTGACTTTTTAAGGGGATTGATTAGAGTTCAGGGTGACAAAATGGCCGACCTGCCTCCTTCTTCTCTACTCCTCCTCCTCCTCGACTCGTCAGACAAAATGGCCGACCAGAGGACACAAAATGGCCGACATCTCCTCCTCCTCGTGTCGTTCCATCATAGGACCAAAATACTTCCTGTAGTTCTTAAAACCACCCTTTTGTAGTGTTTAAACTACTTCCTGTAGTTTCCTCCACCCCACTTCCTGTAGTTCCTCGACCCAAGCCCCACCCCCCCCTCTCTCTCTCTCCTCCTCTTCCTCTCTGGGACTACAACTCCCAGAAGCCACTGCTGCATCTCAACAACCCCCCCCATGATTGTGAATTATGATTGGTATTATGGAGTATGATTATGATTACAGAGTATGATTATAATTATTTAATATGATGATGAATACGGAGTATGATTATAATCATAATATATGATTATGATTTTGGAATATGATGCTAAAATATGAGGACGATCATGCACCGAAATATGATTATGAATATCACAACAAATTCAGAATCCTAACCCTAACACTCACGACCAAGATCAACACGAGGGATTAATACGTCTGAATTATGAAATATGATGAATGCAATTATGAATGCGATTATGAATCCCAAACGTAGCTCTCCTGTTTTCCGACGACCCCTGAAACTGTGTCTGTTATGAACAAAAATATGATGAATTATGATTTTTTTTCAATAATAATTCTGAATTGTGGATGAATTGTGATGAATTATGAATGTGTTTTTTGTATTATTATTATAATGTTTTTCTTTTTTTTTAATTGGGGGGGAGGGGTTTGAAAAACAATCGATACATAGGATTGGTCGATTTTTAGCGGAGGGAGGGGGGGGGGTGGTTTCCTCCTAGCGACAGCGGTGTGTGGTTGTGATGCATTCTGGGATGTTTGAATGCACTTTTTTGGGGGAACGAAAAAACCAATAAACGAATTAAATGAAGTGTCGTACATACGTGCATACTTACATACTTACATACATACCAACATACATGCATACATACATACATACATTGTCGCCTCCAGGAGGCCCTTGTCCAGGACAGACAGACAGGTCAGGGATAGAGAGAGAGAGAGAGAGATGTCGCCGAGGGCGAGACTAGTATGGCCTTTACCCGGCCTGAACATCACACTCAGAGTTACGTAGTTAGTAAGATAAGTCAGAGACCGGGGAAGGGTCCTGTAGCGACGGGTAAAGCTGCTTGTATACTAGGGGAGTGTACTCCGGAGGAAATGCCAAAGGATGGGGAGGCCAGGGACACCGTCAGTGTTGAAGAAGGGCCACCTGAGATGGAAGCCGGGGCACCGGTTGGGCTTAGTGAGCAGAGGGCATCCACTGAGGCAGAGAAATTACCCTTAAACACCCAGGAGATGGAGCCAGACTCAGCTGAAAGCAAGGCTATAGATACTGCACCGGTACACAGTGGACGAGAGTTGTGTGTGTGTGTGTGTGTGTGTGTCTGTGTGTATGTGAGTGTGTGTGTGTGTCTTCCTCTCTCTCTCCCTGTCTCAGGAGCACCCACCCACACACACACACACACACACACACGTTGTCACTTGACTCACTAAACATTGACGCCTCTGGGCATGTGTGTGTATGTGTATGTGTGAGTGTGTGTCTGTGTGTGTGTCTGTGTGAGTGTGCGTATGTGTGTGTGTGTGTGTGTCTCCCTCTCTCTCTCCCTGTCTCAGGGGCACACACAAACACACACACACACACACACACAGACACACACATGTTGTCACTTGACTCACTAAACATTGACGCCTCTGGGCATGTGTGTGTGTGTCTGTGTGTGTCTGTGTGAGTGAGTGTGTGTGTGAGTGTGTGTGTGTGTGTCTGTGTGTTGTGATGGCCCAGCCGGTGAGCAGTGCCCCACAGAGACCCGATATCCGACTAACTTTGGCCTGTCTCTCTCTCTCTCTCTCTGACGACAAGAAGAACCTGGCGGAGCGCCGTAGCGCCAACCGCCAACCCGGTGAAGATTTGAGTTGCCTTTCGCCTCTCCCTTTTCCCCGCACCTTAGAAATAAAACCCTACGTTGATTTCACCGCAACCCCTGTTTCCGCCTGTTTCTATTCTCATTGGTTGACCCACTGTTGCGCCTGTCGACCAGGCTCCCACAGTGTGTCTGTGTGTCTCCCTCTCTCTCACACACACACACACACACGTTGTCACTTGACTTACTAAACATTGACGCCTCTGGGCGCGCGTGTGTGTGGGTGTGCGTGTGTGTGTGTGTGGAGCATCAAGAGAGAGACGAAGGAAAGGAGGGAGGGAAGGAAGGAAGGAAGGAAGGAAGAGAGGGATGAGTCTCACCTTCTCCTCCGCCGACAGTAAGGAAAGAAGAGAGGAAACAGGAAAGGAGGGAAGGGAAGGAGGGAGAGAAGGAGAGAGAGAGAGAGAGACAGGAGGGAGGGAGGGAGGGAAAGGAGAAGGAGGGAGAGAGAGAGACAGGAGGGAGGGAGGGAGAGAGAGAGACAGGAGGGAGGGAAGGAGGGAGAGAGGGAGAGAGACAGGAGGGAGGGAGGGAGGGAGAGACAGGAGGGAAGGAAGGAAGGAAGACAGGAAAGGAGGGAGAGAAGGAGGGAGGGAAGGAGGGAGAGACAGGAGGGAGAGAAGGAGAGAGAGACAGGAGGGAGGGAGGGAGGGAGAGAAGGGGGGAGGGAAGGAGAGAGAGAGAGAGACAGGAGGGAGGGAGAGAGAGACAGGAGGAAAGGAGGGAGGGAAGGAGGGAGAGAGAGAGAGACAGGAAAGGAGGGAGGGAGGGAGGGAGAGAAGAGAGGGATGAGTCTCACCTTCTCCCCGGCCGACGGCGTCTCGGAGGACCAGTCACTCAGCGTGGCGCGGATACAGTCCTGGAGCTACGGCAACAACAGACAGACAGGTCAGATGGAGAGACAGACAGGTCAGAGACAAACAGATAGACAGACAGACAGGTAAGAGACTGACAGACAGACAGACAGACAAACAGATAGACAGACAGATAAGACAGAGGGACAGACAGGTCAGAGACAGACAGACAGACAGTGTGAGTGTGTGTGTGTCTGTGTATGTGAGTGTGTATGTGTCTCGCTCTCTCTCTCCCTGTCTCAGGAGCACCCACACACACACACACACACACACACACACACACACACACACAGACACACACATGTTGTCACTTGACTCACTAAACTTTGACGCCTCTGGGCGTGTGAGTGTGTGTGTGTGTGTGTGTGTGTGTGTGTGTGTGTGAGTGTGTGTATGTGTGAGTGTGTGTCTGTGTGAGTGTGCGTATGTGTGAGTGCGTGTGTCTGTGTGTGTGTGTGTGTGTGTGTCTCCCTCTCTCACTCCCTGTCTCAGCGGCACACACACACACACACACACACACACACACACACACACACACACACACACACACACAGACACACACATGTTGTCACTTGACTCACTAAACATTGACGCCTCTGGGCATGTGTGTGTGTGTCTGTGTGTGTCTGTGTGTGTGCTATGCGCTGTGTACTATGTATGTGTGTGTGGATAGATGAATTGATAGAGAGACAGAGAGACAGGGGTACTTCAGTGGAGAGGGTGGAGAGTTGAGTGGTTGAGAGTGGCAGAGTTGGTACAAGTATACAGTGAAATGCAAAAGTGACAGTGTGTGTGTGTGTGTGTGTGTGTGTGTGTGTGTGTGTGTGTGTGCCCCTGAGACAGGGAGAGAGAGAGGGAGACACACACACACACGTCATTTTTAGTACTTCTATTTTTTTTTATTCTATTTTAAAACTTATTGTATTGTTGCACTACTCTGTGGCACTGTCACTTTTGCATTTCACTGTATACTTGTATGAACGTGACAAATAAAGAATCTTGAATCTTGAACATGTTGTCACTTGACTCACTAAACATTGACGCCTCTGGGCATGTGTGTGTGTGTGTGTGTGTGTGTGTGAGTGTGTGTGTGTGTGTGTCTGTGTGAGTGTGTGTGTGTGTGTGTCTGTGTGTGTGTGAGTGTCTGTGTGAGTGTGTGTGTGTGTCTGTGTGAGTGTGTGTGTGTGTCTGTGTGAGTGTGTGTGTGTGTCTGTGTGTGTCTTTGTGTGTGTCTGTGTGAGTGTGTGTGTGTGTGTCTGTGTGTGTGTGTGTGTGTCTGTCTGTGTGTGTGTGTGTGTGTGTGTGTGTGTGTCTGTGTGAGTGTGTGTGTGTGTGTGTCTGTGTGTTGTGATGGCCCAGCCGGTGAGCAGTGCCCCACAGAGACACCTGGTGGCCACAAGGGGGAGGCAAAGGCAGCCATGGGGTGTCGTGCTGGATGGGAGGTACTATCCCAGTTCTATGTCCTGGAGACTCCGCCACCAATCAGATGACTCAGCTCACCGCTCACAGGTGCGCTGAGTCAGCTCGGCGATCCTGAGGCGAGAAGAAGTAAATGTCGTAAAGATATAATAATAATAATAAAAAGATATCGTAAAATGAGGGAGGGGTGGGGTTGTCTAGCAACGAGGAACAGTTGGTGGGTTTGAGGGAATGTCGTAAAGGAAAAGAAAATGTCGGAAAGGGACGGGATATGGTGGGTTACCTAGCAACGAGGGGGTGGGGAGAGTGTGTGTGGTTTGAAGGAGTGTCGTAAAAATAATTTTTCAAAACAAATACGAACGGTGGAGGGAAAGGGGGGGGTTGCCTAGCAACGAGGGGGTGGGTTTGAAGGAATGTCGAGTAATGATGACACGGCGCGTTTCCACACCCACACACACACGGTCGTTAGAGCCAGTTAGCATTAGCCTTTAGCACCCCGTCAACATTGCACTCGGTAGGTAAATTCGTTAGCTTCGTTAGTTAGCCCCGTTAGCATTAGCCTCAGAGCCGCCGGAGGAGCCGGTAGAGGAGACGGTACCACCGGGGGAGACGGTCCCAGAGGACCCGCTACGGGTACCAGAGGAGCCGCCGGTGTCGGTGGTGGTGGTGGTTTCCATGGTGTCTGTCTCCCCTTCTCTCGTAAAGAAGAAGTAAATGTCGTAAAGATATAATAATAATAATAATAATAATAATAATAATAATAATAATAATAATAGTCGTAAAATAAGGGAGGTTGGTGTGTTTGAGGGAATGTCGTAAAGGAAAAGAAAATGTCGGAAAGGGACGGGATATGGTGGGTTACCTAGCAACGAGGGGGTGGGGAGAGTGTGTGGTTTGAAGGAGTTTCATAAAAAAATGTTTTCAATTTTTTTTCGTAAAATATGAACGGTGGAGGGAAAAGGGGGGGGGGTTGCCTAGCAACGAGGAGGTGGGTTTGAAGAGCCTAACTACATGTTTCTACTAACATAGACTAACTACATGTTTCTACTAGCCCTAGGGTTAGGGTCAGGGTTTAGGGTTAGGGTCAGGGTTAGGGTTAGAGTTAGAGTTAGGGTTAGGGTCAGGGTCAGGGTCAGGGGTTAGGGTCA
The DNA here is from genome assembly GCF_951799395.1 of Argentina silus. NCBI lineage: Eukaryota > Metazoa > Chordata > Actinopteri > Argentiniformes > Argentinidae > Argentina > Argentina silus. Next base: position 4,036,688 of record NC_139654.1, on the reverse strand, counting down.
GGGTTAGGGTTAGAGTTAGAGTTAGGGTTAGGGTCAGGGTCAGGGGTTAGGGTCAGGGTCAGGGTTAGGGTTAGAGTTAGGGTCAGGGTCAGGGTCAGGGTTAGGGTTAGAGTTAGGGTCAGGGTCAGGGTCAGGTGTTAGGGTCAGGGTCAGAGTTCGAGTTAGGGTCAGGGTCAGGGTTAGGGTTAGAGTTAGAGTTAGGGTTAGGGTTAGGGTCAGGGTCAGGGTCAGGGGTTAGGGTCAGGGTTAGGGTTAGAGTCAGGGTTAGGGTTAGGGTTAGAGTTAGAGTTAGGGTTAGGGTTAGAGTTAGGGTCAGGGTCAGGGTTAACTCGTCTCCTAGGCCTGTCTGCACATTTGGGTTGTCATGACGTTGCTAAGGGAAATGTTAACACTGGAAAGAAAACGTCCCCTTTGGTTTACACTGATGTTCTATTATACTAATGTTCTATTATACTAAGATTATATTACACTGATGTTCTATTACACTGTTCTATTACATAAATGTTCTATTATACTGATGTTCTATTATACTAATGTTCTATTACACTGATGTTCTATTATACTAATGTTCTATTACACTAATGTTCTATTATACTAATGTTTTATTACACTAATGTTTTATTATACTAATGTTCTATTATACTAATGTTGCTGTTGCTGTATGTAATGTCACTGAGAGATAGATAGATTGTGCGTCAACAATAGGAATGTAGAATAGTTAGAATATTCTGTACGTGTCGCTCCAGCCACATTCTTCACAGTTTAGGGTTAGGGTTCACCCTAAGCTGCCACTTAACTAAAACCTTCAGGCTGTTTTTGCAAAAGAAAATACCATTTTAAAGGTCAGGTTGTATGATGACGGTTTAGTGACAACGAGGAATTCTTGCTCATGCGTAGGCTGAACAATGAGTTTCACCAGTCACAACTGCTTCACTCAGTGTTAGGTTAGGGGGTTAGGGGGTTAGGGGTTAAGGTTAGGGTTAGGGGTTAAGGTTAGGGTTAGGGGTTAAGGTTAGGGTTAGGGGTTAGGGTTAGGGTTGGGGTTACGGTTAGGGTTGGGGTTAGGGTTGGGGATAGGGTTAGGGTTAGGGTAAGGGTTAGGGTTAGGGTTGGGGTTAAGGTTACGGTTACGGTTGGCGTTAGGGTTGGGGATAGGGTTAGGGTAAGGGTAAGGGTTAGGGTTGGGGTTAGGGTTAGGGATAGGGTTGGGGTTAAGGTTACGGTTACGGTTGGGGTTAGGGTTGGGGTTAGGGTAAGGGTTAGGGTCAGGGTCAGGGTCAGGGTTAGAGTTAGGGTTAGGGTTAGAGTTAGAGTTAGAGTCAGGGTCAGGGTTAGAGTCAGAGTTAGAGTTAGAGTCTGGGTCAGGGTCAGAGTTAGAGTTAGAGTTAGAGTTAGAGTTAGAGTTAGGGTTAGAGTTAGGGTTAGGGTTAGGGTCAGAGTCAGGGTCAGAGTTAGAGTCAGGGTTAGAGTCAGGGTTAGGGTTAGGGTTAGAGTTAGAGTTAGGGTTAGGGTTAGAGTTAGGGTCAGGGTCAGAGTTAGAGTTAGAGTTAGGGTTAGGGTTAGAGTTAGGGTTAGGGTCAGAGTCAGGGTCAGAGTTAGAGTTAGGGTTAGGGTCAGGGTTAGGGTTAGGGTCAGGGTCAGAGTTAGAGTTAGAGTTAGGGTTAGGGTTAGAGTTAGGGTTAGGGTCAGAGTCAGGGTCAGAGTTAGAGTTAGGGTTAGGGTCAGGGTTAGGGTTAGGGTTAGAGTTAGAGTCAAGGTCAGAGTCAGAGTTAGGGTCAGGGTTAACTCGTCTCCTAGGCCTGTCTGCACATTTGGGTTGTCATGACGTTGCTAAGGGAAGTGTTAACACCGGAAAGAAAACGTCCCCTTTGGTTTCCACTGATGTTCTATTATACTAATGTTCTATTATACTAATATTCTATTATACTAATGTTCTATTACACTGATGTTCTATTACACTAATGTTCTATTATACTAATGTTTTATTATACTAATGTTCTATTACACTAATGTTCTATTATACTAAGATTATATTACACTGATGTTCTATTACATAAATGTTCTATTACACTAATGTTTTATTACACTAATGTTTTATTATACTAATGTTCTATTATACTAATGTTGCTGTTGCTGTATGTACTGTCACTGAGAGATAGATAGATTGTGCGTCAACAATAGGAATGTAGAATAGTGAGAATATTCTATACGTGTCGCTCCAGCCACATTCTTTACAGGTTAGGGTTAGGGTGCACCCTAAGCTGCCACTTAACTAAAACCTTCAGGCTGTTTTTGCAAAAGAAAATACCATTTTAAAGGTCAGGTTGTATGATACCGGTTTAGTGACAACGAGGAATTCTTGCTCATGCGTAGGCTGAACAATGAGTTTCACCAGTCACAACTGCTTCACTCAGTATTAGGTTAGGGGGTTAGGGGTTAAGGTTAGGGTTAGGGGTTAGGGTTAGGGGTTAAGGTTAGGGTTAGGGTTGGGGTTAAGGTTACGGTTGGGGTTAGGGTTGGGGATAGGGTAAGGGTTAGGGTTAGGGTAAGGGTTGGGGTTGGGGTTAAGGTTATGGTTTGGGTTAGGGTTGGGGATAGGGTTAGGGTAAGGGTTAGGGTTGAGGATAGGGTTAGGGTAAGGGTTAGGGTTAGGGTTAGGGTAAGGGTTAGGGTCCATCACAGAAATGATTGTAGAAATGATTGGAAACTCAAGACTGCCATGACATGCATGTTCTTTACAAGTGTATGTAAACTTCTGACCACAACTGTATCTATCTACTTATCTATCTATCTGTCTGTCTGTCTATCTATCTGTCTATCTATCTGTCATGTAAACCATGAACCATAGTTTAAGACTGTAGCCAAGAACATGAACCATAGTGTAACAGTCACTATTGCTTCACTCACTATTACCCATACTGGCTAACCTCTTCTTTGTTTTGGGTTAAAGGCTCACTTTTATCTTCTAGGAATCTTGGTTTTATCAAATTAAAGCTGAGAATCTCTACTTTAACCTTGTAGTAATTGTTTGATTTCAAATGTAAACTGTTGGAGTACAGAGCTAAAAGAAGACAAAATGCTTCCTCTTTCCAATACTTATGGAGGGCACTGTAGTACTGACATTGATCCCAGTGCCTGCATGTGCGTCAACAATAGGAATGTAGAATAGTTAGAATATTCTATACGTGTCGCTCCAGTCACATTCTTTACAGGTTAGGGTTCACCCTAAGCTGCCACTTAACTAAAACCTTCAGGCTGTTTTTGCAAAAGAAAATACCATTTTAAAGGTCAGGTCGTACCGGAGAAGGGGCGTGACATGGGAGTGTTTGGGGACATTGAACACCTGACGAGCGGCTCCTCCCCCCTCCTCTCCTCACCTATAAGAGACAACAACAGATGGGTTGAGCCTCACTCTCTCTGAGAAGATCTCCGGAGGTATGGTGCCTACACTGTGTGTGTGTGTGTGTGTGTGTGTGTGTGTGTGTGTGTGTGTGTGTGTGTGTGTGTGTGTATTGTATTGTATTGTTTGTTAGGAGACTGCGTTAAATATCATACAGGTACAAGTCATCTTTCAGTAACTGACTGTCATGTGTTGGATGAAGTAGTTTTGATGTGGTAACGACTTTTTCAAATTAGCTTTAGTTTGACAAACTGTATTTCTATCAAGGGCTTTAGTGTAGTTCTACTTCTTCCTTTGTAAAGTAAATGGTAATTTAATAGTCATTTCGGGTTAGTTGATTTTCAGAGTAGCTTCTCCAACACTGTACATCACATTCTAATGTTAAGTCATGTTTATTATTCTGTGTTTGCGATGGCTCAGCTCATTTTGATTTGGAATAGTTTTGGAATAATAAGCCAAACAGCCCAGTGTTTCTCCAATCCATGTAATTGTTTGATTTCAAATGTAAACTGTTGGAGTACAGAGCTAAAAGAAGACAAAATGCTTCCTCTTTCCAATACTTATGGAGGGCACTGTAGTACTGACATTGATCCCAGTGCCTGCATGTGCGTCAACAATAGGAATGTAGAATAGTTAGAATATTCTATACGTGTCGCTCCAGCCACATTCTTTACAGGTTATGGTTCACCCTAAGCTGCCACTTAACTAAAACCTTCAGGCTGTTTTTGCAAAAGAAAATACAATTTTATTGGTAAATCTTGGTGTGTGTATGTGTGTCTGTGTGTGTGTGTGTGTGTGTGTGTGTCTGTGTGTGTGTGTGTGTGTGTGTGTGTGTGTGTCTGTCTGTGTGTGTGTGTGTGTGTGTGTGTCTGTATGTGTGTGTGTGTGTGTGTGTGTGTGTGTGTGTGTTTGTGTGTGTGTGTGTATTGAATTGTATTGTTTGTTAGGAGACTGCGTTAAATATCATACAGGTACAAGTCATCTTTCAGTAACTGACTGTCATGTGTTGGATGAAGTAGTTTTGATGTGGTAACGACTTTTTCAAATTAGCTTTAGTTTGACAAACTGTATTTCTATCAAGGGCTTTAGTGTAGTTCTCTTCTTCCTTTGTAAAGTAAATGGTAATTTAATAGTCATTTCGGGTTAGTTGATTTTCAGAGTAGCTTCTCCAACACTGTACATCACATTCTAATGTTAAGTCATGTTTATTATTCTGTGTTTGTGATGGCTCAGCTCATTTAGATTTGGAATAGTTTTGGACTAATAAGCCAAACAGCCCAGTGTTTCTCCAATCCACGTTGTCACTGAGACAGACTCTCTCCCCTGCAGCTCTGCTTCCACCTTCACTGTCAAACTCCACCAACATGGGCTCAGCTCCGCTGGTTCTGCCGCTCCTGGTTCTGCTCACCTGTGCAGGTAAGTCACATAGTGTTCCCTCTGTCTGTCTGTCTGTCTGTTTGTCTGTCTGTCTGTCTGTCATATTGTCACATACATTCCATTCTCCCATTCTCCCGTCAAACGTCACCAGAATTGCTTGTTGGTCACTAGGTTGGTTACCAACCTCTCTCTGTCTCTCTCTCTCTCTCTCTCTCTCTCTCCCTTTGTCTCAGGTGCAGCCTGGGCAAAAGACCATACCATATTTTTCAGCTCATGTCCAATCAAATTCTTTGGAAAGATTTATACTAAGGCCACTGTGAGTCAAAATCAAAGTCACCTCCATCAAAGCTGTTATTATGACATCATTATATATATCATCATTAAATATCATATAGTGACATCATGTTCTCTCATTCCTCCCACATCAGTACAGTACCGACAATTTCACTCTGTGTTTTGGTGAGAGGCCCAGTGCAGGATGGGGAGACTGCATTCTGGGGCCACAGATTCCTCGTATGTCGCTATATCCAATATATATAGCGAAAACAACTACTTCAATGGGATACTATACACAACACAACATTCCTGGCAGCACAGAATACAATGATCGAGAAAGTACTTGCGTGGTGTATCACAGGAATGGAAAAGTAATTACTCCTCTTCTACACAGACATCAAACACATGAAACTGTTCTACACACAACTATGAAACTGTTCTAAACACAACTATGAAACTGTTCTAAACACAACTATGAAACTGTTCTAAAAACGACTGTATATTAAGAAATGTATTTCTCATGAATCACCTGAGCCCAGGCTCACGCTGTCTTCCTGGTCCTTCTCAGGTCATGATGAGCTTCAGGGTTCTCAAAGACGGAAACACCTTTCTACAATATGTAGTTTACGACAAGTCATTGACCGGCGTAAGTATATTATTTGTATATTGTTTATTGTATATTAAAACATTCCAAAAGGCTGTGTCATCCATCATATGGAAGGTACCTGTCAGGAACTGCTGTGGAGCCTTTTCTCAGGGTGTCATAGCAACACCATGTTTCAAGCAGCTTTGACAAACACATTTAATAACAATTAGAATTGATCAAATTTAAGGAATAGAAAATATGTTAGGATGGGCTCATTGTAATGCATGGAAGGAATGAGGAATTTTATCAAACACGTGTTTCTACCTCCACCAGCCCCCCCTGGTCCAGTCCTATGTGGTCTCCATAGTGATGGGTTGATTGTCTTTACTCTTGATAGGATATTGGGTATACCACTGAAGGAGGGGACATCATAAAGAGGATCCCGATGTCTGCATCTATGTCCCAATTCAATTATTTCGGCCTGGTTGGCTGTGATACAGGTAATTTCAACAGATCTAACATCCTGGTAGACAGTTCTCTGGTGTGGGCGGGGCCTGGTAGACAGCTCTCTGGTGTGGGCGGGGCCTGGTAGACAGCTCTCTGGTGTGGGCGGGGCCTGGTAGACAGCTCTCTGGTGTGGGCGGGGCCTGGTAGACAGCTCTATGATGTGGGCGGGGCCTGGTAGACAGCTCTCTGGTGTGGGCGGGGCCTGGTAGACAGCTCTCTGGTGTGGGCGGGGCCTGGTAGACAGCTCTCTGGTGTGGGCGGGGCCTGGTAGACAGTTTTCTGGTGTGGGCGGGGCCTGGTAGACAGCTCTCTGGTGTGGGCGGGGCCTGGTTGACAGCTCTCTGGTGTGGGCGGGGCCTGGTAGACAGTTCTCTGGTGTGGGCGGGGCCTGGTAGACATCTCTCTGGTGTGGGCGGGGCTTGGGAGACAGCTCTCTGGTGTGGGTGGGGCCTGGTAGACAGCTCTCTGGTGTGGGCGGGGCCTGGTTGACAGCTCTCTGGTGTGGGCGGGGCCTGGTAGACAGTTTTCTGGTGTGGGTGGGGCCTGGTAGACAGCTCTCTGGTGTGGGCGGGGCCTGGTAGACAGCTCTCTGGTGTGGGCGGGGCCTGGTAGACAGCTCTCTGGTGTGGGCGGGGCCTGGTAGACAGTTCTCTGGTGTGGGCGGGGCCTGGTAGACAGCTCTCTGGTGTGGGCGGGGCCTGGTTAGGTGACCTATCTTTGTCTCTGTGCCCCGCAGGGACGTCTCGCCTCATTTTCGGTCAGAAATTCACCAATCCACAAAACCCCTGTGACACCATCAGCTGTGGTGTCAAAGGTCTCTCAACGCTGGGATGCAGCGAAGCTGAAACCTGTTCTGAAGCTGGATGTGTTCCCAAAATCAATGTGTGCGTTGTCACGGGCGACCCTCACTTCATCACATTTGACGGGAAACGTATCCAAAGCCAGGACCGATGCTCCTACAACGTCCTCGCCATCAACAGCTCCGTTACAGACGCTGGTTTCAAAGTGGCGACCATCCCCGGGAGCCGCAGGAGCATCAACAAGTCCTTTGTTGACAAAGTGCACGTGGATCTAAAAGTGGGCGTCGATCAAGCCAGCGTCGTCCTGGGCCAGGGAAGGAAAGTCTGGGTAAGTTGGGCCACCATCACAATCACTCCCCCTACATACATGTGTGTGTGTGTGTGTGTGTGTGTGTGTGTGTGTGTGTATGTGTGTGTGTGTGTGAGAGTGAGAGTGAGAGTGAGATTGAGAGTGAGAGTGAGTGTGTGTGTGTGTGTGTGTGTGTGTGTGTGTGTGTGTAACTGGGCAGATTCACCATATCTCCCTGCCTGGTCCTTGGCTGTAGGTGAACGGAACGAAGGTGAACGTGTCCACGACCGTTGAGGTGGCCTCTGGCGTGTCTGTCAATAGTAGTGACAGGATGGTGGTCGTCCGTCTCAGCATGTACAACACCACCCTCGAGTACAACGGCTACACCCTGGCCATTCGGAAGGTCGGAGTTCGTCCGCTGGATGGCGTCTGTTCGCACGGTGCTTCCAGCGGGTACCCGGCGAAGTGGAAGAACAGCAACTACGGTTCAACAAGGTAAATGTTGTCAGGTTATGATGGAGTAGCAATCCAGGACACACACACACACACACACACACACACACACACACACAGTCCTGAGTGATGTACTCACCCCCACTTCCAAGTGATATATCCTCGAACCCCGGGCCATGTTGCTCCTGTGTGTGTGTGTGTGTGTGTGTTGCTCCTCCACAGCTGTGCTGCCAACATAACAACTGACATGAGAGCCAACTGCACTGAGAAGGTCAACCAGCTGTGTGGCGTCATGGCCAATAGCAGCGGCCCCTTCGCCGCCTGCCATAACTCCACCCCCCCAGGGCCGTACGTGGAGGCCTGCGTGTTTGACCTGTGCCGCCACGGCCCGGTGGACCGCACCCTCTGCTCCTCCATGGAGGCCTACGCCATGGCCTGCCTGCTCTCTGACGGACAGCTGGACAAGTGGAGGACGCAGGCCAACTGTCGTAAGTCACATTCTCAATGTTTCCTCTCGATGCATCCATTCTGTTTGGGTCGCCTGTGTGTGTGTGCGTGTGTGTGTGTGTGTGCGGTAGGGTGTGTGTGTGTATGTGTGGTATGGGGTGTGTGTGTGTGTGTGTGTGTGTGTGCGGTAGGGGGTGTGTGATTTCTAATGTTACTCTGTCTGCTTATCAAACCCTTCTCTCTCTCTCTCCTCCTCCTCCTCCTCCCCCTCCTCCCCTCCACCTCCTCCTTCCCCCTCCCCTCCACCTCCTCCTCCCCCTCCTTACCTCCACCTCCCCCCCTCCCCTCCACCTCCTCCTCCTCCCCTCCTCCTCCTCCACCTCCCCCTCCTCCTCCTCCCCTCCTCCTCCTCCCCCTCCCTCAGCATCCAGAGACCCCTGCCTGGACATGGACTGTGCTGACCATGAGTTCTGTGGGGAGAGGAACGGTGAATCTGTCTGCCTCTGTCGCCGTAGTTACCTGGACTCTGTCAAGGAGAGGGGTCCTTTTGGTATGTGCATGATCCCAAACCCTGTGTGACCACTCTACTAAATGTGTTTGAACAGTGTGTGTGTGTGTGTGTGTTTTCTTGATTACCTGTATGTGTATATGTGTGTGTGTGTTTTCTTCATTAACCTCTCTCTGTGTATGTGTGTGTGTGTGTGTGTGTGTGTGTGTGTGTGTGTGTGTGTGTGTGTGTGTGTGTGTGTGTGTGCACGCCTCTCTTTAAAGATCCTTTAACAAGCTGCAGTGGGAGTTCTGCCAGCTTGTCTCTGGAACGCTGTCGTCTGGTTGAGGCAGACTTTGATTACAAGACTCTGCACCTCAACGACCCAAGCTGCATCGGGGTGTTAGAGAAGGGCGTTGTGGTGTACCGCTTCGACAACCACAACCACAGCTGCGGCACTCTGCTCACGGTACCAAAACACACATCAAACATCTATAGATGACCCAGCAAGGCTGGGGTTCTAACCAGGCTGGGGTTCTAACCAGGGGTTCTGGCCAGGCTGGGTTTCTAACCAGGCTGGGGTTCTAACCAGGGCTTCTAGCCAGGCTGGGGTTCTAGCCAGGCTGGGGTTCTAACCAGGCTGGGGTTCTAACCAGGGGTTCTAGCCAGGTCAGGGTTCTAGCCAGGTTGGGGTTCTAGCCAGGTTGGGGTTCTAGCCAGGCTGGGGTTCGAGCCAGGCTGGGGTTCTAACCAGGCTGGGGGTCAGTGAGTGAAGCCCCTCTCTCCCCTCTCCACAGTCCAACAACACTCACATCATCTACAAGAACTCCGTCCAGAGGAACTACAACTCCTCCATGGCCATCCACCGCATGGACGAGACCAACCTGGACTTCTCTTGCGCCTACACCAAGAACACCTCCCAATCTATGGCCCTGGGCATCAAGGTCAAAGACAGGTGTGTGTATGTGTGTGTGTGTGTGTGTGTGTGTGTGTGTGTGTGTGTGTGTGTGAGGTCACCCAGGCCTTTCACTGTGGTAATACATGTGTAATGTGATGCACATTACCGGGAGAGAATACCTTCCAGCCAGAGGAGTTCACAGCGTTAAAACAAGGTCAAGGTTGGTATCGTCAGTGTTGGGGAAGCGACTCTGAACATCCATTTAACTCAGTTACCAACAACTTTACGAGGCAGGAAGTTGAACGTCACTAAAGCTACCGTTGATGGAAATACAGCTTGTTACTTTGAAAAAACAAACAAACCAGGAAACTACTTTGTCCGACACACTAGGAGGGTTAGCGATAGCGTCTGGTCAGAGGGTTATGGGTGAGGCTAGGCTAAGTGTTATCACTAGGAGAGTTAGCGATAGAGTCTGGTCAGAGGGTTATGGGTGAGGCTAGGCTAAGTGTTATCACTAGGAGAGTTAGCGATAGCGTCTGGTCAGAGGGTTATGGGTGAGGCTAGGCTAAGTGTTATCACTAGGAGGGTTAGCGATAGCGTCTGGTCAGAGGGTTATGGGTGAGGCTAGGCTACGTGTTATCACTAGGAGGGTTAGCGATAGCGTCTGGTCAGAGGGTTATGGGTGAGGCTAGGCTAAGTGTTATCACTAGGAGGGTTAGCGATAGCGTCTGGCCAGAGGGTTATGGGTGAGGCTAGGCTACGTGTTATCACTAGGAGGGTTAGCGATAGCGTCTGGTCAGAGGGTTATGGGTGAGGCTAGGCTACGTGTTATCACTAGGAGGGTTAGCGATAGCGTCTGGTCAGAGGGTTATGGGTGAGGCTAGGCTAAGTGTTATCACTAGGAGGGTTAGCGATAGCGTCTGGTCAGAGGGTTATGGGTGAGGCTAGGCTACGTGTTATCACTAGGAGGGTTAGCGATAGCGTCTGGTCAGAGGGTTATGGGTGAGGCTAGGCTAAGTGTTATCACTAGGAGGGTTAGCGATAGCGTCTGGTCAGAGGGTTATGGGTGAGGCTAGGCTAAGTGTTACCACTAGGAGAGTTAGCGATAGCGTCTGGTCAGAGGGTTATGGGTGAGGCTAGGCTAAGTGTTATCACTAGGAGGGTTAGCGATAGCGTCTGGTCAGAGGGTTATGGGTGAGGCTAGGCTACGTGTTATCACTAGGAGGGTTAGCGATAGTGTTGCAGTCAAACTGGACACGCTGCCCATGAGAACCAGATCCTCATCCACACTCCGAGCCATGGACTGATAGTTTCACTGTTGGTATTTGGAGAGTTTGAGGTTTGTTGACTGTGTGTGTTGGTTCATTTGTTGAAACTCACCAGCTCTGTGAGCAAGAACCTGTCCTCTGGAGAATGGAACTACAAACTCACCATGGCAGCCTTCTACGACGCCGAGTTCAGCCAGCCCCTCAACGACTCAGCAGCCGTCCGATTGGACCAGAAGCTCTACCTGTCCCTAAACACCACCGGATTGGACAGCAAGATCGTCATGGTGACTGACGCCTGCTGGGCCACGCCTGAAAGCTCCTCAAATGCTACTGTGCGCTGGGACATCATCAAGGAAGGGTGAGACACACACACACACACACACACACACACACACACACTGTCAGACACATAGATGGGTACACATTGGCTGCTCTGACACATGTGTCCTGTGTGTCCATGTCCCAGGTGTGCCAACCCTGCCGACAGCACGGTGAACATTCTGACCAACGGTGACTCCTCCGCCACCCGCTTCTCCTTCAGAATGTTCCAGTTCTCTGGCAAATCCTCGGACGTGTTCCTGCACTGCAACATCCACCTGTGTGTGCTGAAGAACGGGAACTGTGCCCCGGTAGGCCAGGAGCCATCACTCCTCACACACACACACACACACACACACAGACACAGTGTTCTCTCACTGACTGTCTCTCCCCCACAGACATGTTCCGGGGTGAAGAATAGAAGGAGACGGCGATCTCTGCAGCAGCACAGCCACAGCTTCATCACCATGGCGATGAGCGCCATCAATTAGGTAAGAGTGTGTTAGATAGCTGTTAAACACATCAGCTCACCGCATCATATGATACAGCAGTCTGCAGCTCTGTTACACATGCCCGTCTGAATCCTGGTTGTGTGTGTCGGTCCTCAGGTTGCCTTTGTGTTGAATGAAGTGACACGTTGTCATTCTGGAAGGTGTCCTGTCCAGGACTGTAGCCGCTTGACCTCTGACCCGGAGGCAGTTCTGGAGCCAGGATGTCCCTGACCTTCGCCTGACCCTGACCAAGAGCCGCGTCCTAATAGGGTAGAAGATGTGTGGTCCAATCCGCTCTCTGCTCCATCTAGTGGACAAACCTGTCTGTAAACTGCCTCATCTTTAATACAGTGTTTAACAGACTGTGTTTACCACACTGTGTTTAGAAGACCGTGTTTACCCGACCACACTCTCTATCCGTTGTTAAAGGTAGACTCAGCGATATGACGTAACCTGTGAATATTGGCAGAGATCGTTGAAGCCTAAGGCAAGACAATTCCCTCGCCAGCCCGTTTGTCACATGGCCATCTGCCACTGCCGTGCTCGTGCACCAATGGAATCCATCATTAGTGAAACGTCCGTTGCTCGGATGAATCTGAAACATCGCTGAAGTCAACCAACGTCCCGCGGTGACGTCATATCGCTGAGTCTACCTTTAACTGAATCTTATATCGGTGTCTGGGATTTCTGAAGGGATGCTTTTCTGTGTCTGTGTTCTTTGTGTCGATCAATCAGGGTGGGAAATATGTATATGAACATGAAACGCAACAGTGGCCTTCATGTTTGCAGTGAAAGTTTGAGAGTATCGATTGGAAGATGAAGAAATGGATTGACTTTCAAAGAGTAGGAAGTCAAATGCAGAAGGAGACTTTGATTGGATGCTAACTGGTATTGAATGAAGGTTGCTGTTATGATGTGAAGTTTATGATGATGGTGTGAGGGTTGACAAGACATTATTATAATAATAGTAGCTGGTTTAATGTAAGCACTAATCTATCAATCATGGGGGCAGGCAAGTTAAATCCAAACTTGAATTTGCACATTGAATGTCTGAGAATACATACTAAAATATGAAGGAATGTTTGGCATTGAAAGAATATGAACTAAGTAAGAATATTTGGTGTTTAAGAACATTTTAAATTAAGTTTGAGATGTCAAAAGAATGAGGTCACCCGGTAAAAAGGCATCATCAGGAAGAGAATACTATTCCATTGTTTGCTTCGGACAATGAAGATTTAGATTTAAGTAAAAAGGCAAGTGATTGAATGTTTTAATGATAATGCTTAAAAACCTACTGCTAAGAGTAATAGTCTGATATATATATATATATATATATATATATATATATATATATATATATATATATATATATATATATATATATATATATATGATAACTGTGTGTTAATCAGTAATTCAGAACAGTAAAAGACCGTTCTGACTATATGTGTAACTTTAACAAACATGTGGAAGCCTGTTTGTGTTAAGGTTAGGGTTAGGTTAGGTTAAGGTTAGGTTAAGGTTAGGTTAGGTTAGGGTGGTGTTGTGGTGTTGTGTATCTGAGTTCCCTGAAGCACCCGGCCGGCCAGCAGGCCAAGTGGACCAGCTCAAACTCAAGTCATTTTCTCTTCTCTCTGTTGTCTGTAATAAAGGCTTTATAAAGGGAACTCCTGCTGTCATCTCCATTAATCAAAATGTACTACAGGTTTATTTTACAACAATATGACTTGTTGAACGGACTTTGCAGCAAGGATAGACGTTTGTAATTCCACCTGAGAAAAAAAAAGCTATTCTATTCTACGAGTTCAGGCATATGGGCAAACTACACATGAACGTTACTAACTAGCACAGGCTAACTACACATTAATGTTTCTACTAGCACAGGCTAACTACACATTCATGTTTCTACTAGCACAGGCTAACTACATGTTTCTACTAGCACAGGCTAACTACACATTCATGTTTCTACTAGCACAGGCTAACTACATGTTTCTACTAGCACAGGCTAAGTACACATGAACTAGCCTAGTCCTGGACTAAATCACACATACATAGGGTTAGGTTAGATATATATATAAACATACGGTTAGGGGTTAGGTTTAATGAAAATCATTTGTTGTACTGTTGCTTCTACTCAATCCATGCATCAGAAGCTGATAATCCATGTCTTCTACCAACCATAACCCCATCAGTCATGACATAGATCAGGAGAGACCAGGATGGAGGTCATGGTTAGACTGCAGGAGAGAAAGAAGGAGGCCTGGGCTGTCCTGAATGAGAGGATGGAGCTACAGTCTAACCCAGGGGTGGGCAAACTTTTTGGCTCAGGGGCCACATTGACTTTTAAAATTTGACAGACGGGCCGGGCCAGCACCAGATGCATACATATCAAACATAAAACATATATCAAAAATGATAAACATATCAAACATAAACATAAAAAATACAGGGTTAATACTTACATTTACTTTTAGCGGGAACAGTGTTGTTGATCACCCTTTTTGACCAGTGCATCGAAGTCTGGTGTTAGTTTTGTTGTGGCAATTCTCAGAACAGATCTGAGGTGTTCATCACTCAACTGGGATCTGTGGGGTGCTTTGTTGGTGTTCATCACGCTAAAAGTCTGTTCACGCACATACGTAGAGCCAAACAACATCCTCTGTGCCATCTTTTGGATGTTTGGAAATTTGGCTGCGCTTAATGAAGCATAAAACTCATCCAGTTTAAGAGAGTTGAACTTCTCCTTTAAGACGGTGTCACATTGGAGATCAATCAGTTCCAACTGCAACTCCTGTGGCGCCGTTTCACTCATACTTTCCCCAAACTTAACCAGCGGACATTAGAGTGGTAAAGCAAGTCCTGGTGATCAGCGTCAGTTTCTTCAAGAAACATAATAAACTGACGATGCTGAAGTCCCCTCGCTCGAATAAAGTTAACAAGTTTTACAACTGGCTACACTACGTGGTCAAGCTGCAATACGGATTTACACAGTGCTTCCTGGTGGATTATGCAGTGTAGGAAAATTACCCTCTCCTGGATTCTTTTGAGCAGCCCGACGTTTTTTCCAGTCAGATTTGGCGATCCATCTGTGGTAACGTTGGCGAGTGTACTCCAAGGTAGCTTGTGCCTCTTGATGACCCCCAACACGCTGTCATACAAGTCCTCTTTCCGCGTTTTCCCCCTCAGGGATTCCATGGCCAAAAACTCCTCCGTTATCTCAAAATTGTCATTAATCCCTCTGATAAAAATGACAAGCTGAGCGGTGTCCTTTATGTCATTACTTTCGTCCAGTGCCAAGGAATATAATGTAAATGACTCCGCTTTTTTGTTTAGCTTGCTAGCTAAGTCTTCGTCAATTAGCTCAACACGGCGAGTCACTGTCCTGCGTGATAAGCTCATTTTTTCAAATTTGTTCTTGCTCTCAGGACACAAGATACCTGCTGTCTCTACCATGCACTCTTTGAGAAACTCCCCTTCTGAGAAAGGCTTGCTGGTCTTTGCTAATTTGAATGCCAGCAAATAACTTGCCTTCGTGCTTGATTCTTGAATGGCAGTTTGTCGGATAAAGGTGTTTTGCTGAGCCTGCAAACTAGCTGCCAACCTCAAAGCGGTAGCTGTCCGTTCTTGCGTTGACTGGTTGTTAGCGTAATTAGCATGTTTGGTGGAAAAGTGACGGCTGATGTTGTATTCCTTTAAAACCGCAACGGTTTCTTGGCAAATAAGACATACAGCCTTTGACCGGACTTAAATGAAAAAGTATTTAGTTTCCCATTCCTTATTAAACACTCTGCACTCACTGTCGACTTTTCTTTTCTTTGGCCCACTCATTGTTGCAGATGGGTTCAGAACAGTAGCAGAGTAATAACAGAGAGTAGCCCGGGCTCCGCAAAATCAACTCAATGTATGACTGCCCCTTAGTGCGCTACCTGGTGGAATGCCAGGCATTACAGGACAAGGTCAAATGAATGCAGTTTAGTAATTTAATTAATATTCAACCCTCAAATCTGTACCAATCTTCGGCGGGCCGTATTAAAAAGACAAACGGGCCGGATGTGGCCCGCGGGCCGTAGTTTGCCCACCCCTGGTCTAACCCTAAACCATGGATGAGACGTCTCTCTGTCAGATATATGGTGATGGGATCATCTCAACTGTTCAAAGAAAAAGGAAATAATGATCATGAAAAACTCTCTGCCACTATTGACATTTAACAGCAGCGCCCTCTGCTGGCAATTAATTCCTCTAGAGCAGGGGTGCCCAACCTTTTTTGACCCAAGATCTACTTTTCAAGTCGCCAACCTCCCGAGATCTACCAGTCCAGTGTCAACATCGCAAACCCACACACATCGTTTCCAGCCTGCAGTAACTAACCTCACAACACTTTTTCTTGTTGTCACACAACCACTAGACATCACATCACAAACCCTCCCTCTCTCAAACACACACACAGACAAATTCCTCTCACACAGTTGCCAGTTTGCATAGTGTGCTGTAGCACAAACCCGCTCTCTCTCTCACACACACACACACACACACGCCAATCTGCATGATGAGCAATAGCCATAACTGACCTTAATATGAACCAAACAGAAAAATAAACCAGATACAAAACAGGTAGATCTCTGTGTTACGACTCCAGATGAAAACTCGTCTACGTCTAGGGGCGGTAGAGGAGTCGCAACAAAAAGGTAGTACATCAGACTTATTGTAGGAATTAAACAACCACAAACCACAATTCAACTATGTACAGTTATTTGTTTCCTCAGGGAAAACACAACACAAGACACACGCCAAGGAGAAAAGGGAACTTTTTTTGAGCGGTGCCAAAGCAAAGAAATCATAAACAAAAGTGATGTCCTAAACTAGTGCAATAGTAAGCTATACTATCAGGGCTATGCTAAAGTGCTATGCTACACTAGACTAGAACATACATGGGGCGGCACCCACTCCTAACCTGGTGAATTGTAACAGAGGTGAGCCTACGTGTTGGAAATGTAAACCCATGGGTCTCTTACCTATTCACCTTACCCCTATGGCGTACAGTTAACAGACAGACAAATTATGAGAAAAACAATAAGTAAACAATGACGTAAATATAACAAAAGAAAACTAGATGTAAACAAGTACGTCGGAGGTTTCGATCAACCAGGCAACAGTGAGTCGACAGCAAACACAAGACTACGGTGAAAATGGGTTGACTCCCGAGGGGAAGTCCAGCGGAGCTTTTAAAGGACACGGACAGCCCTCTGATTGGTCAGGAACAGTGATGACTGATGGGGACGAATGGCCAATTGCTGACGGACACCTGAATGTAGAGTGACAGGGTAAGGGAAAAACAGAAGGAAACACAAAACACAACAAGGATACACGCACATGTAGGAGTGGGAACGTAACACTCTGAGTTTGAAAAAAGGAAATCACTTCCTACCTTAGTGGGAGACCTGACACTGGGAGGAGGAGGCTAGCTTCTCGTAGTCAGGAGTGTAGGAGCTGGTTGCAAGGCGTGTGTGCTCAGCATCATTCTCCTCCAAGTGAGCACGGAAAAGCCTTCTCTGCAGACTCCTGGCCCGAACTGAACACACAATCTTCATTGCAATATTCATCACTTCTTTCATATTTGAAATCTTTCCACACAACGCTTGCTGGTGAATTATACAATGATAATTCAGGATATCTGGGAAAGATTCACTTTCTTTGCAATGAACCCACTGGTGCGGCCCATCATAGCAGGCGCCCCATCAGTTGTGATGGAGATCAGCTTGAAGAGCGGCAGTTTTGTCTCGCTAACAAATCCCATGAAAGCATTAAACATATCCTCACCTCTGGTGTGTCCTTTTAATGGCAAAATGGTGAGTAGCTCTTCCTTGGCGCTCATGTCTTCAAAAACCATCCTGATGAAAACACACAATTGTGCCACATCCACCATATCAGTCGACTCGTCAAATTGGAGGGAAAAGCACTCACGCGTCAATATCCTTCCTCAGTTGCTCCTCCACATCCACAGCCATTCCCTCACATCGCCTTGTAGTCGTATTGCGGGAGAGTTGCACTTCTTTAATGGCCTTCACGATCTCGGTTTTATTTTTAAAGTCGTCAAAAAGGCTATCCGCTGCCTCGAGAAAGGCTTCCTTCACAATATCGCTGTCTTTGAATGGCTTCTTGTGTTTAGCAAGGACGGGACTGACGCGATAGGAAGCAATAGTTGCGGCCTTACCCTGGGTCTTCGGTTTGGTGAAGATTGACTGCCGTGCTGCAAGCTGTGCTTTCAAATCCCGCACTTTTGTGGCGCGTAAAGGCGTTTTTGCAGGGAAATCCCTCTCGTAGCTCCCGGGTACCGTTTTAAAATGCCGCTCCAGATTCCCTTTCTTTGCCAACGCCACCGTTGCATTGCAGATCAAACAAACAGGCTTTGAATGAGAATAAACACAAAAATAATCTTCCTCCCATTCAGGGTGAAAATGGTAGGTCTTGGCTCGTTTCCCCTCAGACATGTTAAAGTTTAGGAGTGCGTAACCGCTCTGATCGCTAGCTGCTAGCTACTGTTGACAGCTGTCAACTTACTATCATGCATGTCTCGCGCTACAGTAGGTTAAACGTGACCTACTTTTTTTTTTTTTGTGGACGTGTTTAAGAGACTGATAGGGTGCGCAGGCAAGGACTCATGATAGGCTGTAGTGTACATTTAATACAAAATATAACACACACACACACACACACAAAACAAAACATATCCAACGACGCATAACTACAACAAAACAAAACAGTTTACAGTTACACATAAAAAAACCTTTTTTTTTTCATTTTTTCCTACACCCCTCGTGATCGACTTGGGATCAGGCCGGGGTCTACCAGTAGACCGCGATCGACTGGTTGGGCACTCCTGCTCTAGAGCAGCGGTCCTCAACCTTTTTTGCACCACGGACCAGTTTCATGCAAGACTATTTTTCCACGGACCGGGGGGGAAAGAATCACGCGCATAACAAAACACAATAAAGTGCATATTATATAATTTAATTATTCATTTAATTATTACATTTATAATGTAAATGTGACTCAACTCACCATAATACAGAATCAGTGGGAGCACTGAGCTTGTTTCCCTGCAACGAGACGGTCCCATCTAGGGGTGATGGGAGACAGTGACACCCGAAGTGTCCTTACCGGCAGGCATGATCAACTCTTCACCAATAGTGAAGGGCTTCTTAGCCTTGGCAATGCGGTTAGCCACTAAGAATGATGCTCTCAGTGCAGACACATTTGATGATGTGGTGGCCTTCAATAATTGCTTCTGTCCTTCGTGTTCACGTTTTTTTCTTTAAAAAAAACACCAAAGACTTGTCTTTTAATGCAGGGTGCTTGGTCTCTACGTGGCGAAGCAGTTTTGAAGGCTTCATGGCCTCGTTGGATAGCCGGTCGCCACATATTATACAGAGCGGGCTTGGGGCATGTCAATCACCTGTTGCGATGAACCCGTAATTTAAGTAGGACTCTTAGGTATTTTCTTTTAAATGCAGCTTTCTTTTTTTTTGGCAGTCTAGGAGTCTTCTGCTGTCTCATCATAGAGTCTTTCCCCCTTTTCAAAGAATCTCTCCAGCAATGTTTGTTTTTTACTCATTTTTGCTGGGTTAGCTTGTGGGCTTCATTTATCGGTGCATGGAAAAAAAACTGCGACTGAGAAGTGTGGAAAAGTGGCACAGATGGAAGTGGTCATTTTTCAAACACCCTGCAGACTGCGATAGTCAATAAAATGGAAATAAAATACAAATTAAAATGTTTTTATTCTTTCTGTGCGGCCCGGTACCAAATGATCCACGGCCGAAACTGGTCCGCGGCCCGGTAATTGGGGACTCCTGCTCTAGATTACTGCAAGGAGACAGAGAACGTCCCAGGGTTCGGGTTAGGGTTGGGGTTATGATTAGGGTTTGGGTCAGGTTCAGGGTCAGGGTTAGAGTTAGAGTTAGAGTTAGGGTTAGAGTTTGGGTCAGGGTCAGGGTCAGGGTTAGAGTTAGAGTTAGGGTTAGAGTCAGGGTCAGGGTCAGGGTCAGGGTCAGGGTTAGAGTTAGAGTTAGAGTTAGGGTTAGGGTTAGAGTCAGGGTCAGGGTTAAGATTCAAGATTCAAGATTCAAAGTGTTTATTATCATATGCACAGTAGAAAACATGTTTCCCTGTACAATGAAATTCTTGCTTTGCTGTCCGCAGAATGCCAACCAATGTAAAATATACAATACTAAAGAATATACAATATATACTAAACAAATGTACAAGACAGCAAAATTTAAGGCATAAAATAAAATAGCAGCAATAATAATAATAAAACAGTGCAAATGTAGCAGTGCAATTATGCAAACTGGAAAATTCAGTTATTTGAGGTAGTAAGGTTATATTAATCTCCTATGGGTTGTTTAGGAGCCTGATGGCAGTGGGAAAGAAGGAGTTCTTCAGTCTGGTGGTCCTGCATTTAACACTTCTGTACCTCCGGCCTGAGGGTAGAAGTGTGAACAGTCCGTGCTGGGGGTGGGTGGGGTCCTTGAGGATGGAGGCGGCTCTCCTGTGGACTCTGCGGTGGTAGATGCTCTGCAGAGAGGGCAGTGGAGTCCTGGTGATTTTCTCAGCGTCTCCTAGGCCTGTCTGCACATTTGGGTTGTCATGACGTTGCTAAGGGAAGTGTTAACACTGGAAAGAAAACGTCCCCTTTGGTTCACACTAATGTTCTATTACACTAATGTTCTATTATACTAACGTTCTATTACACTAATGTTCTATTATACTAATGTTCTATTACACTAATGTTCTATTACACTGTTCTATTAAACTAATGTTCTTTTATACTAATGTTCTATTACACTAATGTTCTATTACACTGATGTTCTATTATACTAATGTTCTATTACACTAATGTTCTATTAAACTAACGTTCTATTACACTGTTCTATTACACTGTTCTATTACACTAATATTCTATTATACTAACGTTCTATTACACTAATGTTCTATTATACTAATGTTCTATTACACTAATGTTCTATTAAACTAACGTTCTATTACACTGTTCTATTACACTGTTCTATTACACTAATATTCTATTATACTAACGTTCTATTACACTAATGTTCTATTATACTAATGTTCTATTACACTAATGTTCTATTAAACTAACGTTCTATTACACTGTTCTATTACACTAATGTTCTATTACACTAATGTTCTATTATACTAACGTTCTATTACACTAATGTTCTATTAAACTAACGTTCTATTACACTAATGTTCTATTACACTGTTCTATTACACTAATGTTCTATTACACTGTTCTATTACACTAATGTTCTATTACACTGTTCTATTACACTAATGTTCTATTACACTAATGTTCTATTACACTAATGTTCTATTATACTAACGTTCTATTACACTAATGTTCTATTATACTAATGTTCTATTACACTAATGTTCTATTAAACTAATGTTCTATTACACTGTTCTATTACACTAATGTTCTATTACACTGATGTTCTATTACACTAATGTTCTATTACACTAATGTTCTATTACACTAATGTTCTATTACACTGTTCTATTACACTAATGTTCTATTACACTGTTCTATTACACTGATGTTCTATTACACTAATGTTCTATTACACTAATGTTCTATTATACTAACGTTCTATTACACTAATGTTCTATTAAACTAACGTTCTATTACACTAATGTTCTATTACACTGTTCTATTACACTAATGTTCTATTACACTGTTCTATTACACTAATGTTCTATTACACTAATGTTCTATTACACTAATGTTCTATTATACTAACGTTCTATTACACTAATGTTCTATTATACTAATGTTCTATTACACTAATGTTCTATTAAACTAATGTTCTATTACACTAATGTTCTATTACACTGATGTTCTATTACACTAATGTTCTATTACACTAATGTTCTATTACACTGTTCTATTAAACTAATGTTCTTTTACACTAATGTTCTATTACCCCTGGATACGATTTAGTGTGCCTAGAAACGAAACTCACTAACTTACCATGTTGTCAAACATGTTGGCACCGAACAGTCCCACAGAAATACATTCCTAACCCCACAGAAATACATTCCTAACCCTAACAGTTCCATAGAAATACATTCCTAACCCTAACAGTTCCATAGAAATACATTCCTATCCCTAACAGTCCCATAGAAATACATTCCTAACCCTAACAGTCCCATAGAAATACATTCCTATCCCTAACAGTCCCATAGAAATACATTGGAACATTTAAAAATGCATTTTGTTTTTACGCTGCTGAAACAATCCGGAGTGCCAGATGTGTGAAAGGTGGAAAAGAGGAAATCTTCTCACATGGTTCTGCTTTCCTCCATTGGCCTCATGTGTTGTGCTGTCGACAGTCGACCAACAGATGGCGCCATGCAGCGTGTTTCTGCTCTCTGTCAGTCGCTGGAAAACTGATGGAACAGATTTAATCCACCATCAACTCCATAAGCATTACATACATGACATCACATTACATACATGTGTCTTTCAACTTAACCAAGGTGTCGTCCGCGCTACGCTAACCAGGCTAACCAAGGCTACACGATGATATACTAAGGCTACACTACACTATGCTAGCCTCGACTACACCAGACTATGCTATGCTACGCTACGCTACCCGGGTGGCGTGGACCGGGTAGCCCTTGGCCTTGATGATGCCGCAGCTCTTGACGATGATGGCGTAGCGCAGGACCCAGCGGAGGCGCCACGCCACGCCGACGCCGCGTCACAGCGGTCGCGGTCGGGGTCGCCGTGGGACGCCGTTGCTAACGCCGCGCTCTCACGGAGCGCCTCCTGGAAGCCCGCCGACGTGATGAGCTCTGGAAGACGACAGAGAGACAGACAGGTTAGAGAAAGACAGGTTAGGGGGAGAGAGACAGGTCAAAGACAGACAGACAGCTCAGAGGGAGAGGGGGGAGGGAGAGAGAGAGAGACAGGTTAGAGGGGAGACAGACATGTCAAAGACAGACAGATAGACAGACGGGTCAGAGAGAGAGAGACAGCGCCTCCTGGAAGCCCGCCGCTGAGATAAGCTCTGGAAGGAGAGAGAGAGAGAGAGAGAGACATGTAACACTTACCTCGAGTTGTAGATAAGTATGCTATGTTAGGACCAGTGACTAGGCTCGTAGGGAGCAGTAGTAGTTAAAACAGTAATAATAGCAAAATAATAATCAGACACACCACAGACCATCAAGTAAGTTTTAAATGCCGGCTTGTTTATACACATTTGTAGAAAAAGTTAGAAGTAGAAAATTGGTACCATAAGACAGTTTACATTACACATACATACATTGAATACTGAAAACAATTGCATCTAAATGCAAATGGGTCAATAATAAACCTCTTCTTTAAGGAATATCAAGAAAAACAAAGTCTCTCAGTTCAAGAAAATATTTCTAAAGTGAAGTCTCGGTTAAAGTTTCTTTTAAAGTTCTATTTGGTTTCTAATTTCAATAGTTAACTATTTTAAGTTCAATGGCTATCTTACTTTTCCATAAGATTATTCTATCTAAGTATCATTAAGATCTTTTAAATCTTCATTAAATCAATATTTTCACTAGGCCTATTTAGAATCAAGTATCAAGTATTAATCTCCTATTTTAGCAATATAAACCAGTGAGCTACTATGTTTAGCGAGTTCAGAAACAAAATCAAAATCAGTTTGGCATTAGCATGAAACCAGTAGGATAACAATAATACCATCAAACATCAATTAAAACATTCACCATTCAACATTAACATCAAGGCTATGAACGTATAGTGAATAACTATCAAGTATCAAGTTAAATGCTAATCAATCTTTTCAGGCAACAATGCAATTCAATCATAGACCGTATGCAACGGTCAACGAATTCAACCTTGCTAGCAACCAGGCGAAACAGTCCAGCGAATGCCACGTGCGAACTTAGTTTTCATTGAGTCCACGCTTACCGCAAATTAAAGTCCAAACGAATCCTCTTGCAACGAAATAACGAAGGCTTTACACAGTCCTACCGCAAATCCGATGAAAGAGTCCTTGTTCTTCTCCAGAATGTAGATGAATCTTGTGGATGCAACGTGATGATGATCCGATGGTTCTTCTCAAGAATGTAGGAGGCTCGCCAGCGGGAGCGTGGCTCCGGATAAGACACGGTTTTACTCTCTTATATAATGTCTAAATAAACCACAGTCTACCTTTGCAGACAGAATACAACATAAAACACTTTCAAATCAAAGAAAATAAACGTTTTCACTCGGTTTTGCTGTTATTTTGCTCACTGGTTAGTTCCACTAGCTTTCGCTCAACTTGCTTCGTCTCTGACTAGCATTCTCAATGAAAAAGGAAGTTGCAACCAGCCATTCTGATTGGCTGACTAGTTTAAGTGACAAAACTTCCTGTAAAAATCAATATTGAAACGAATTATTTTTAATCCTATTTATTAGACTAAATCATGGACTTTTATTTCTAATGTCAGAATATTTATTCAGAAATATTTTTACTGTTATTTATTCAAGTATCTGTTTATGGCTATTTTAACCTAGGTTACAGACAGGTTAGAGGGAGAGACAGACATGGAAAGAGAGGGAGAGAGAGAGAGAGACAGGTTAGAGGGAGAGACAGACATGGAAAGAGAGGGAGGGAGAGAGAGAGACAGGTCAGAGAGAGACAGACAGCTCAGATGAAGAGGGAGGTTAGGTTAGAGGGGGGACAGACAGGTCAGAGAGAGACAGACAGGTCAGGGACAGAGAGAGAGAAAGAGAGACAGACAGACAGACACCCCCAGACAAATTGATCACAGACAGACAGATCACAGACAGACACCCACCTTTGGGGTCGTTGTGGGTCAGTAGCTGGACCCCCGCCTGCTTGGCATATGCCGTCAGATCGGGGGGCATCACACAACAGGACGCCAGGTTGACCTGGTTGCTGATGGGCTTCACCTTGGATACGGGAGAGAGAGAGACAGGTCAGAGAGACAGACAGGTCAGGGACAGAGAGACAGACAGGCCATCAGATCGGGGGGCATCACAGAACAGGACGCCAGGTTGACCTGGTTACTGGTGGGCTTCACCTTGGATACGGAAGAGAGAGAGACAGGTCAGGGAGAGACAGACAGGTCAGGGACAGAGAGACATACAGGCCATCAGATCGGGGGGCATCACACAACAGGACGCCAGGTTGACCTGATTACTGGTGGTCTTCACCTTGGATACGGGGGAGAGAGAGAGAGAGAGACAGGTCAGGGACAGACAGACAGGTCAGGGACAGAGAGAGAGAGACAGACAGACAGACACTGTTAACTGCTTGGTTGGGACAGAGAGAGAGAGACAGGACAGGGACAGAGAGAAAGAGAGAGAGAGAAAGAGAGACAGACAGTTGGCGTACGCACTCAGTTTGACCTGGTTACTGGTGGGGTTTCACCTTGGACATGGAGAGAGAGACAGACAGGTCAGGGAGAGACAGATACCCCCAGCACAGGACAGACAGACAGACAGTTCAGAGACAGAGACAGACACCCACCTGGGCCCAGTCGTACAACTCCTCCAGGAGGCCCTTGTCCAGGACAGACAGACAGGTCAGGGATAGAGCGAGAGAGAGAGAGAGACAGACAGATAGACACACACACCGTCCAGGACAAACAGACAGGCCAGAGAAAGACAGACAGACACCCACCTGGGCCCAGTTGTGCAGCTCCTCCAGGAGGCCCTTGTCCAGGTCCGACGTCCCGATGGCGACCACCTTCCCGGACGCCACCAGCGTTTCCAAGAAAACCCATGCCGGCTGCAGGTCCGAGAGGGTCTGGGGGGCGTGGTCGGCCCCCGAGGGGGGGGGGGGCGGGGGGGGGGCGCCAGGATGACCGAGTCGAGTTGGGAGAGGGCGAGAGTGAGACAGGCTGTTGGGGGGGAGGGAGACAGGTTAGGGAGAGAAAGACAGGTTAGAGGTCCGAGAGGGTCTGGGTGTGGGGGGGGGGGGGATGTTGTCCTCCTGGTCGACAGGGCGAGGGTGAGACAGGCTGTGGAGGGGAGAGACAAACAGGTAAAGAGAGAGACAGACAGGCAGGCAGCCAAACAGACAGACAGCCAAACAGGCAGACAGACAGACAGGCAGACAGCCAGCCAGCCAGCCAAACAAACAGACAGACAAGCAGACAGCCAAACAGGCAGACAGACAGACAAACAGGCAGGACTCACCCATGTCGACAGCCTGCCTGATGGACGACTGGTCCGACTCGCACAGGAACAGCTTGACTGCAACGACAACGTTAGCGTGGGTTAGCCTAGGTTAGCCTGTGTTAGCATGTGCTGGTGTCATTTGTTAGCCTGTGTTAACGTGGGTTAGCGTTGGTTAGCCTGGGTTAGCCTGTGTTAGCATGTGCTGGTGTCATTTGTTAGCCTGTGTTAACGTGTGGTCGCGTCGTGTGTAATCATGGGCTGGTATCGTTTGTTAGCCCTGGGTTAGCGTGTGTTATCGTGGTGCGTGTGAGCCGGTGTTAGCATGCACTAGCATTTATTAGCATGTGTTATCGTGGTGTGTGTTAGCGTGTGTGAGCCTGTCTTAGCCTGCGTTAACCTGTCTTACCCTGCATTAGCGTAGCGTTAGCCTGCGTTAGCTTGTCGTAGCGTACCAGACACCTTCAGCCCCTCCCTCTCCTCCGGTGTGATGGTGGCCTCGGCCGCCTGGGGGGTGGAGCAGTCCAGGACGTCAGACTCCTGGAGAGACAGACAGGTTAGAGACAGACAGGTTAGAGAAAGACAGGTGAGAGAGAGACAGGTAAACAGACAGACAGGTTAGAGAGAGAGAGACAGACAGGTCAGAGAGAGAGAGACAGACAAGCATGATGGTGGCCTCGGCCGCATGGGGGGTGGAGCAGTCCAGGACGTCAGACTCCTGGAGAGACAGACAGGTCAGAGAGAGAGACACAGGTAAACAGAC
The DNA here is from genome assembly GCF_951799395.1 of Argentina silus. NCBI lineage: Eukaryota > Metazoa > Chordata > Actinopteri > Argentiniformes > Argentinidae > Argentina > Argentina silus. The sequence continues at coordinate 4,010,125 of NC_139654.1, read as the reverse complement.
AGACAGGTTAGAGAGAGAGAGACAAGTTAGAGACAGACAGACAGAGAGACAGACAGGCGTGATGGCCTCGGCCGCGTGGGGGGTGGAACAGTCTAGGACGTCAGACTCCTGGAGAGACAGACAGGTCTGAGAGACAGACAGGTTCAGGACAGACAGATTACAGAAAGACAGCCAGGCGTGCCTGGGAGGGGGGAGCAGTCCAGGTTAGAGACAGACCAGACTAGTCGAACTAGAGAGAGGGAGAGAAAGAGAGAGAGATTAGCTGACCTCAGCAGAACCTCCCTCCCTCCCTGTTCAACCCTCCCCCCCAAACCTGCCTCCCCCCCGTCTCCCTGCCTGTGTGTGTGTCTGTGTGAGTGTGTCTGTGTGTGTCTGTGTGAGTGTGTGTATGTCTGTGTGAGTGTGTGAGTGTGTGTGTGTGTGTCTGTGTGTATGTGAGTGTGTGTGTGTCTTCCTCTCTCTCTCCCTGTCTCAGGAGCACCCACCCACACACACACACACACACACACGTTGTCACTTGACTCACTAAACATTGACGCCTCTGGGCATGTGTGTGTATGTGTGAGTGTGTGTGTGAGTGTGTGTCTGTCTGTGTGAGTGTGCGTATGTGTGAGTGTGTGTGTGTGTCTCCCTCTCTCTCTCCCTGTCTCAGGGGCACACACACACACACACACACACACACACACACACACACACACGTTGTCACTTGACTCACTAAACATTGACGCCTCTGGGCATGTGTGTGTGTGTCTGTGTGTGTCTGTGTGAGTGAGTGTGTGTGTGAGTGTGTGTGTGTGTGTGTCTGTGTGTTGTGATGGCCCAGCCGGTGAGCAGTGCCCCACAGAGACACCTGGTGGCCACAAGGGGGAGGCAAAGGCAGCCATGGGGTGTCGTGCTGGATGGGAGGTACTATCCCAGTTCTATGTCCTGGAGACTCCGCCACCAATCAGATGACTCAGCTCACCGCTCACAGGTGCGCTGAGTCAGCTCGGCGATCCTGAGGCCTTTTAAACTCCCCAGGACAAGCTGAAGACAGACTGGCTGGAGGAACGAGTCGAGACCAGACACCCGCTAAGCCAGTCTCATAAGCCAAACGGGAGAGAAAGCCTGGAAGACGGAGAGGAACCCCCCAACCGACCGGAGGAAGAGGTCAGTGAAAGGGACCCGATATCCCACTAACTTTGGCCTGTCTCTCTCTCTCTCTCTCTGACGACAAGAAGAACCCGGCGGAGCGCCGTAGCGCCAACCGCCAACCCGGTGAAGATTTGAGTTGCCTTTCGCCTCTCCCTTTTCCCCGCACCTTAGAAATAAAACCCTACGTTGATTTCACCGCAACCCCTGTTTCCGCCTGTTTCTATTCTCATTGGTTGACCCACTGTTGCGCCTGTCGACCAGGCTCCCACAGTGTGAGTGTGTGAGTGAGTGTGTGTGTCTGTGTGAGTGTGTCTGTCTGTCTATCTGTGTGTGTGTGTGTGTGTGTGTGTGTGTGTGTGTCTCCCTCTCTCTCTCTCACACACACACGTTGTCACTTGACTCACTAAACATTGACGCCTCTGGGCGCGCGTGTGTGTGGGTGTGCGTGTGTGTGTGTGTGTGTGTGTGTGTGTGGAGCATCCAGAGAGAGACGAAGGAAAGGAGGGAGGGAAGGAAGGAAGGAAGGAAGGAAGGAAGAGAGGGATGAGTCTCACCTTCTCCTCCGCCGACAGTAAGGAAAGAAGAGAGGAAACAGGAAAGGAGGGAAGGGAATGAGGGAGAGAAGGAGGGAGGGAAGGAGAGAGAGAGACAGGAGGGAGGGAGGGAGGGAGGGAGGGGAGAAGGAGGGAGAGAGAGAGACAGGAGGGAGGGAGGGAGAGAGAGAGACAGGAGGGAGGGAAGGAGGGAGAGAGGGAGAGAGACAGGAGGGAGGGAGGGAGGGAGAGACAGGAGGGAAGGAAGGAAGGAAGACAGGAAAGGAGGGAGAGAAGGAGGGAGGGAAGGAGGGAGAGACAGGAGGGAGAGAAGGAGAGAGAGACAGGAGGGAGGGAGGGAGAGAAGGGGGGAGGGAAGGAGAGAGAGAGAGAGAGACAGTAGGGAGGGAGAGAAGGAAAGAAGGAGGGAGGGAGGGAGGGAGAGAGACAGGAGGGAGGGAAGGAGGGAGGGAGAGAGACAGGAGGGAGGGAGAGACAGGAGGGAAGGAAATAAGGAAGACAAGAAAGGAGGGAAGGAAGAGAGAGACAGGAAAGGAGGGAGGGAGGGAGGGAGAGAAGAGAGGGATGAGTCTCACCTTCTCCCCGGCCGACGGCGTCTCAGAGGACCAGTCACTCAGCGTGGCGCGGATACAGTCCTGGAGCTACGGCAACAACAGACAGATAGGTCAGATGGAGAGACAGACAGGTCAGAGACAAACAGACAGACAGACAGACAGGTCAGAGACTGACAGACAGACAGACAGAGGGACAGACAGGTCAGAGACAGACAGACAGACAGTGTGAGTGTGTGTGTGTGTATGTCTGTGTGAGTGTGTGTGTGTGTGTGTGTGTGTGTATGTCTGTGTGAGTGTGTGTGTGAGTGTGTATGTGTCTCCCTCTCTCTCTCCCTGTCTCAGGAGCACCCACACACACACACACACACACATTGTCACTTGACTCACTAAACATTGACGCCTCTGGGCGCGCGTGTGTGTGGGTGTGCGTGTGTGTGTGTGTGGAGCATCCAGAGAGAGACGAAGGAAGGAAGGAAGGAAGGAAGGAAGAGAGGGATGAGTCTCACCTTCTCCTCCGCCGACAGTAAGGAAAGAAGACAGGAAACAAGAAAGGAGGGAAGGGAAGGAGGGAGAGAAGGAGAGAGAGAGAGAGAGAGACAGGAGGGAGGGAGGGAGGGAGGGAGGGGAGAAGGAGGGGAGAAGGAGGGAGAGAGAGAGACAGGAGGGAGGGAAGGAGGGAGAGAGGGAGAGAGACAGGAGGGAGGGAGGGAGAGACAGGAGGGAAGGAAGGAAGGAAGACAGGAAAGGAGGGAAAGAAGAGAGAGACAGGAGGAAAGGAGGGAGGGAAGGAGGGAGAGAGAGAGAGACAGGAAAGGAGGGAGGGAGAGAAGAGAGGGATGAGTCTCACCTTCTCCCCGGCCGACGGCGTCTCGGAGGACCAGTCACTCAGCGTGGCGCGGATACAGTCCTGGAGCTACGTCAACAACAGACAGACAGGTCAGATGGAGAGACAGACAGGTCAGAGAGAAACAGACAGACAGACAGATAGACAGACAGATAAGACAGAGAGACAGACAGGTCAGAGACAGCGTGGAGCGGATATAATCCTGGAGCTGAACGGCAACAACAGGTCAGACAGACAGACAGAAAATGACAATAAAACGACATATTTAGTATTTATTTAATCACATTCATAATACACACACACACACAGTCAGTTCGTTAGAGCCAGTTAGCATTCGCCTTTAGCACCCCGTCAACACTGCACTCGGTAGGTAAATTCGTTAGCTTCGTTAGCCCCGTTAGCATTAGCCTCTAGCCTCCCGACCCCCCCCCCCGCCCTTCTTACCTCCTCACTCGGGGACGACGGACACTTCTTCTTCAGCCGGCTCCGGTTGACGAGGTTCCCGGTGTGGAGGTTGAGCGTCGTGGCCCGGGTCAGAAACGAGGTCCAGGTACCGGTACCAGAGGAGGAGCCGGAGGAGACGGTCCCAGAGCCGCCGGAGGAGACGGTCCCAGAGCCGCCGGAGTAGCCGCCGGAGGAGACGGTCCCAGAGCCGCCGGAGGAGACGGTCCCAGAGCCGCCGGAGGAGCCGGTCCCAGAGCCGCCGGAGGAGCCGGTCCCAGAGCCGCCGGAGGAGCCGGTAGAGGAGACGGTCCCACCGGGGGAGACGGTCCCAGAGGACCCGCTACGGGTACCAGAGGAGCCGCCGGTGTCGGTGGTTTCCATGGTGTCTGTCTCCCCTTCTCTCGCAAAGAAGAAGTAAATGTCGTAAAGATATAATAATAATAATAATAATAATAAAAAGATATCGTAAAATGAGGGAGGGGTGGGGTTGTCTAGCAACGAGGAACAGTTGGTGGGTTTGAGGGAATGTCGTAAAGGAAAAGAAAATGTCGGAAAGGGACGGGATATGGTGGGTTACCTAGCAACGAGGGGGTGGGGAGAGTGTGTGTGTGGTTTGAAGGACTGTCGTAAAAATAGTTATTCAAAACAAATACGAACGGTGGAGGGAAAGGGGGGGTTGCCTAGCAACGAGGGGGTGGGTTTGAAGGAATGTCGAGTAATGATGACACGACGCGTTTCCACACACACACACACACACACGGTCAGTTCGTTAGAGCCAGTTAGCATTAGCCTTTAGCACCCCGTCAACACTGCACTCGGTAGGTAAATTGGTTAGCTTCGTTAGTTAGCCCCGTTATCATTAGCCTCAGAGCCGGTAGAGGAGACGGTACCACCGGGGGAGACGGTCCCAGAGGACCCGCTACGAGTACCAGAGGAGCCGCCGGTGTCGGTGGTGGTGGTGGTTTCCATGGTGTCTGTCTCCCCTTCTCTCGTAAAGAAGAAGTAAATGTCGTAAAGATATAATAATAATAATAATAATAATAATAATAATAATAATAATAATAATAATAATAATAATAATAATAATAGTAAATGTCGTAAAATAAGGGAGGTTGGTGTGTTTGAGGGAATGTCGTAAAGGAAAAGAAAATGTCGGAAAGGGACGGGATATGGTGGGTTACCTAGCAACGAGGGGGTGGGGAGATTGTGTGGTTTGAAGGAGTTTCATAAAACATTTTTTTTCTAAAAAATGTCGTAAAATACGAACGGTGGAGGGAAAAGGGGGGGGGGTTGCCTAGCAACGAGGAGGTGGGTTTGAAGAGCCAAACTACATGGTTCTACTAGTCCTAGGGTTAGGGTCAGGGTTTAGGGTTAGGGTTAAAGTTAACTCATCCCCTAGGGTTAGGGTCAGGGTTTAGGGTTAGGGTCAGGGTTTAGGGTTAGGGTCAGGGTCAGGGTTAGAGTAAGGGTTAGGGTCAGGGTCAGAGTCAGGTTCAGGGTCAGAGTTAGGGTTAGGGTCAGAGTCAGGGTCAGGGTCAGGGTTAGAGTCAGGGTTAGGGTCAAGGTTAACTCGTCTCCTAGGCCTGTCTGCACATTTGGGTTGTCATGACGTTGCTAAGTGAAGTGTTAACACTGGAAAGAAAACGTCCCCTTTGGTTTCCACTGATGTTCTATTATACTAATGTTCTATTATACTAAGATTATATTACACTGTTCTATTACATAAATGTTCTATTACACTAATGTTCTATTACATAAATGTTCTATTACACTAATGTTCTATTACACTGTTCTATTACACTAATGTTTTATTATACTAATGTTCTATTACACTAATGTTCTATTACACTGATGTTCTATTACACTAATGTTCTATTACACTGTTCTATTACACTAATGTTCTATTACACTGATGTTCTATTACACTAATGTTCTATTACACTGATGTTCTATTACACTGTTCTATTACACTGATGTTCAATTACACTAATGTTCAATTACACTAATATTCTATTACACTAATGTTCTATTACACTGTTCTATTACACTAATGTTCTATTACACTGTTCTATTACACTAATGTTCTATTACACTAATGTTCTATTACACTAATGTTCTATTACACTGATGTTCTATTACACTAATGTTCTATTACACTGATGTTCTATTACACTGATGTTCTATTACACTGATGTTCTATTACACTAACGTTCCATTACATTGTTCTATTACACTGTTCTATTACACTGTTCTATTACACTAATGTTCTATTACACTGATGTTCTATTACACTGTTCTATTACACTGATGTTCTATTACACTGATGTTCTATTACACTAATGTTCTATTACACTGATGTTCTATTACACTGTTCTATTACACTAATGTTCTATTACACTGATGTTCTATTACACTGATGTTCTATTACACTGTTCTATTATAAAAGATCTGTTATGTTATAAAGAATATTTCAGGTTCAATTTCCGGGTTTTTAGGATTCAGTGCTTATTGCTAACTGGCTGGATTCTAATCTCTCTGTTGTTGTAATACTAGTAAATGACCACCAGGTGGTACCCCCATCTGAGGGCTAGAGGTCTGGGGGATAGGGTTCTGGGGGTCTGGGGGTCTGGAGGTCTGGGGGTCTGGGGTCAGAGGTACTGCAGGGGACAGGTGAAGTCTTCTCATGAGAGCCATGCCTCCCATGGCAGGGAGCGGTACTGCAGGGGACAGGTGAAGTCTTCTCATGAGAGCCATGCCTCCCATGGCAGGGAGCGGTACTGCAGGGGACAGGTGAAGTCTTCTCATGAGAGCCATGCCTCCCATGGCACGGAGCGGTACTGCAGGGGACAGGTGAAGTCTTCTAATGAGAGCCATGCCTCCCATGGCAGGGAGCGGTACTGCAGGGGACAGGTGAAGTCTTCTCATGAGAGCCATGCCTCCCATGGCCGGGAGCGGTACTGCAGGGGACAGGTGAAGTCTTCTCATGAGAGCCATGCCTCCCATGGCAGGGGGCGGTACTGCAGGGGACAGGTGAAGTCTTCTCATGAGAGCCATGCCTCCCACAGCCCACAGACAGAGAGGAGAAAAGCAGCCTGCACCTTGGCTGCCCCTCACAATGTCACATGATGCATAGATATTACTGTACTAGATGATTACTATATAAAAATGAAGGAATACATGGAAAGTGAAGTTCAGAACATGTACAGCGCCTTCTGAAGGTATTCAGACCCCTTCACTTTTTACACATTTTCTTGTGTTATAGAGTAAATTTGAAATGGATTCAATTTAAAGAATTTGCCATCAATCCACACACAATACCCCAGAATGACAAAGCGAAAACACGATTTTTGACATTTCAGTACATTTATTAAAAGTGAAATACAAAAATACCTCATGGACAGAAATATTCAGACTTTTTGCTTTGACAGTCTTAAAATTAGTTAAAATGCAAAAATGTCATCAACAAATCACTCAATAAGTTGAATTGAGTACATCTTAATGCAAGGATAATAATTCATGTCATTTCGGAATGAATATCTTTGTTTTTATAGGGTCTCTGATTTGCATAGGAATCAATTACACACTGTGTAGATTAGGATGTTCCGAAGACACTGTCCATGTTGTACTGACAGAGAAGGAGAGCTGTCTTCACATCCACTCCCTGCTATCTTACACACAGCAACGTAATCCAGCATCACAACTCAAACACCCAATCTAACCAACTCTTATATACATACAGACACTCTCTCCTGTGTTATTCTCACAGTTCATCATCAGTCTGATTTGATCATCTAATCATTCATCTGGATTGTTTCACTATCAGTTGCATTTCCTACTTCTGCTTTGTCAGTCTATTGCACTTTTTCACACATTTCACAATGAGCAAATAACCATCTGGTTCTCATCAACGGCTGTAGCCCTAAACACTACATACAGTGTGATCTCCCTGAGACTAGTTTCCACAGGGTCACTGAACAGCCATCGCTCCAAAGCCTAAACCCTGGGTAGAGGGGCTCAGTGAATGTGGAGTGGAATGTATGCAGGAGGGTCCGTGTGTCAGAGGAGACGCTGTAGAAGGACAGAGTGCCGGCCGGCCAGTCCAGATACATTCCTACTCTGTGGGAGCCAGAGGAGGGGACAGGTATGACAGTGCTATTATTATTGTGACTGGTGGAGTAACTGTTACCAAAGCAGCTCAGACTCCAGGACTTGTCATTGTTTCCCAACACACAGTCAACATCCCATCCTCTCCTGCTGATTCCTTTATATGTCACTCCTATATCAGCCTCTCCCCCACTCCACTCTACCTCCCAGTAACGGCGCCCAGTCAGACCCTCTCTACACAGCACTTGGTCCCAGTAGTCAAATCTCTCTGGGTGATCAGGATACAGCTGCTCCTCTCTCCCCCGTGTCACCTTTCTGTTCTCCTCAGACAGAGAGAGGCGTCTGTCTGCTGTGTTTGGGTCCAGTGTGAGCTCACAGGCATCTGATTGAGAGGGCAAAAATAATCATCAAATCAATATAAATGAATAACTTACAATACTCACAATGTGATCTTGTTATGGCAACATTATTTTTTTCACAAAATATTAATGATTAATTGAAAATGTTTTAAAAGGGATATAACTAATTCACATTTGCTAATATTTTAGATTTACATATGAATACAATACTGGTGCTCTGTTTGAACTCTGCTGTACCCTGGTTCTTGAGTAATATCACAGTCCTATTCTCTACAGCGGTGGTGACTTACATTTGATCAGCCCAGGTTTGAGCCTGCACTCTCCACCATGGTCCACACTATATCAACCACAGAAGAACACACAGAGGTTGAATGACACACTCACAATCATGTAGAAAATAGATTCGTCTCAATGATACGTCCAGCCACATATTCAGCCTTTACCTGAGTGTCTGTAGGTTACAGAGTGGATCTTTCTGTACAGCAGAGAGCAGCGCCAGTCCTGAGTCTCCTGGGTGATTGTAGCTGAGGTCCAGCTCTCTCAGGTGGGAGGGCTTAGACCTCAGAGCTGAAGCCAGAGAAACACAGCCTTCCTCTGGGACTCCACAGCCTGACAACCTGGGGAAATAGTGTCACTGTGATATCAATAATCTGATTATTGCTCTCTAATGTACATGTGGAGCTTTAAATCCTCTTCATTTGGCAGTTGAAAGGCCACATGTGAATGAGGAATACAAATAAATACATGCAGCCAAACGATCACTGTGGTGCAAGAATTCATGAGTGAGACTTATAGTTGCTCTCAACACACACACACACACACACACACACACACACACACACACGGACGCACGCACGCACGCACGCACACACATACACATACACATACATACACACATACATACATACATACATACACACATACACACATACACACACTGTAGTAATTGATTGGAAGATAATGTACATTGATAATGATCACTGAGGTGCATTATGAGAAGAATTCATGATTCAAGCCAATCACAGGCATGTTTGTAGTCTATGTATTTCTCAGTCTGTTATGTTTGATTGCTATTGGGTTGTGTAGCCCCATCAGCTGATCTCAGGCCAGATTGGTGAGGAATTGAGGAAAGAAAGGTTTTTGAGAGAGTGCCCCCCCAACCCCACCACACACAACCATGATATAGGAATTGATTGGAAGATAATGGACATTGTCTGTCTCAATCATTGAGCCTTGCAGTGCAACAAGAGTATCATTGATAATGTAACAGACACTTAGTAATGATGTGTCTGACAACAAGAATAGTCTCAGACCTCACCTCAGTGTCATTATGATAATAATTCATGATTGAGAGTTATAGTTGCTCTCATCACGGGAGCAATTAACCATGGATACATTTGTAGTCACTGGATTTCTCCGTCTGTTATAATGTATTTGCTAGCTATTGGGTTAGTGCAGTATTGTGTGAGCTGATCTCAGGCCAGGTGGGTCAGGATTTGATGAGGGCAAACATATTAACAGGGTGCAGACAGAGCAGCCCCCCCGCCACCACATGCACGCATGCACGCACGCACGCACGCACGCACGCACGCACGCACGCTATATAGTAATTGATTGGAAGATAATGTGCATTGTCTGTCTCAATCATTGAGCCTTTCTGTGCAACTATCATTGATTCCATCGAATTAAAATGTAACAGACACTTAGGAATGATGTGTCTGACAAAAAGAATAGTCTGAGACCTCACCTCAGTGTCTGTAGTTGACAGTGTGAACTCCCCAGTCCAGCAGAGAGCAGCTTCACCCCCCCGTCACCTAGATGATTATTACTGAGGTCCAGCTCTCTCAGGTGGCAGGAGTCTGAGCTGAGAGCTGAGGCCAACGCTTCACAGCATCTCTCTGTGAGGTGACATCCATTCAGCCTGAATGAGGAATACAAATAAATACATGCAGCCAAACGATCACTGTGGTGCATTATGATAAGAATTCAAGATTCAAGTCAATCGCAGGCAGGTTTGTAGTCAATGTATTTCTAAGTGTGGTATATTTGCTAGCTATTGGGTTAGTGCAGTATTGTGGAGCCCCATCAGATGATCTAAGGCCAGATTGTTCATGAATTGAGGAGAGTAGCGGTATTCAGAGAGTGCCCCCCATCCCCCCACACAGACACACTCTTGGAAATTCTGCCTTTAATGATAAATAGAGCTGAATATGATTTAATTATAGCTGTACAATAAATGATTGTTGCATTGTGTGCCTTATTCCCATGCTCCCTCCTTGAGAGTGTGAGGGGAGACAGATTTCTCATCTGTCATTTATGATATTCTTATAATCAATATCGCAAAACAACAATCTATTTTAATCAGTTTGACCATGTCATGATGATTATATTTTTTCAGTCATACACTGTTCATTGATTCCTTCATGATCAGTATTGGACTCGTTTATGATTCTATGTAGTAACGGTACGAATCAAGACAGCCAGTCAGGTTGACAGCGGTTATATCTGTCCCCTGGGTTATATCTGTTGGTGGGGATGTGCTGAGTCAGCTGCAAGGCCATCCTGACCTAAAGGTCGGCCTCTTGTTATTGAACTGTGAATGTGTTGCTGTCCCTCTGAAATGGTTTCTCAAAAACATATTATCTAAGAAAGGTAAGACAGTATCCTTCATCGATTTTTTTTAAATTATGAAGACCGCTCATCATGGTAAAATAAATGCACGCACGGGATGATGGTCTGGGAGCTGACAAATGAAAAACGTGGAATACAAATAAAGTGGTAGGACTAGTGTTGTCACAGTGAACAGTTTAGGAAATGATTGGAAGATCATGTAAATGTTCTGTCTCCATCATTGATATCTGCAGTGCAAGTATCATTGACAATGTAATACACTTAGGACTGATGTGTCTGACAACAAATAAATACATGAAGCCAAACGATCACTGTGGCACAAGAATTTATGAGTGAGAGTTATAGTTCCTCTCAACAGGGGAGCAATTAACCATGGATACATTTGTAGTCACTAGATTTCTACGTCTGGTATCATGTATTTGATAGCTATTGGGTTAGTGCAGTATTATGCAGTCTCATAAGCTGATCTAAGGCCAGGTGGATCAGGATTTGAGGAAGACAAACATATTCAGATATTGAAGACAGAGCAGCCCCCCTCCCACCACACACACACACACACACACACACACACACACACACACACACACACACACACACATTATATAGTAATTGATTGGAAGATAATATCCTTTGTCTGTCTCAATCATTGAGCCTTTCTGTGCAAGTATCATTGATTCCATAGAATGATAATGTAACAGACACTTAGGAATGATGTGTCTGGCAACAAGAATAGTCTGAGACCTCACCTCAGTGTCTGTAGTTGACAGTGTGGACTCCCCAGTCCAGCAGAGAGCACCTTCACCCCCCCGTCACCTAGATCATTATAACTGAGGTCCAGCTCTCTCAGGTGGCAGGAGTCTGAGCTGAGAGCTGAGGCCAACGCTTCACAGCATCTCTCTGTGAGGTGACATCCATTCAGCCTGAATGAGGAATAAATACATGTTGCCAAACGATCACTGTGGTGCATTATGATAAGAATTCATGATTCAAGCCAATCACAGGCATGTTTGTAGTCAATGTATTTCTCAGTCTGGTATATTTGATTGCTATTGGGTTGTGTAGCCCCATCAGCTGATCTCAGGCCAGATTGATGAGGAATTGAGGAAAGAAAGGTTATTGAGAGAGTGCCCACCCCACCACACTACACACACACACACACACACACTAAGACACAGACACAGACACAGACACAGACACACACACACACACACAGAACCATGATATAGGAATTGATTGGAAAATAATGGACATTGTCTGTCTCAATCATTGAGCCTTGCAGAGCAACAAGAGTATCATTGATAATGTAACAGACACTTAGTAATGACGTGTCTGACAACAAGAATAGTCTGAGATCTCACCTCAGTGTCTGTAGTTGACAGGGTGGACTCCCCAGTCCAGCAGAGAGCAGCTACATGCAGCCAAAAGATCACTGTGGTGCATTATGATAAGAATGCATAAGTGAGAGTTATAGTTGCTCTCAACAGGGGAGCAAACAACCATGGATGCATTTGTCGTGACTGGATTTCTACGTCTGGTATCATGTATTTGCTTGCTATTGGGTTAGTGCAGTATTGTGGAGTCCCATGAGCTGATCTAAGGCCAGGAGGGTCAGGATTTGAGGAGGGCAAACATATTCAGAGAGTGAAGACAGAGCAGCCCCCCCTCCCACCACACCTCGCTGTTGGGCCAGGTTTCCGTGAGAACCATCATGTTGCAGTCCGTCATCCATGTGTGTGTGTGTGTGTGTGTGTGTGTGGGGGGGGGGGGGATCCGCAGCCGCAGTTCATCCATCTTGTCTCATCCAGGGAAGGAACATCGGTGAGGAGAAAAGACGAGGTAGTGAGAGTCGATGTGGATGTTATCTTGAGCCGAGCTCTCAGCCCACCTCGGCTCCCTCGGCTGGGTTTTCCATCCCGGTCGGTGTAGCGGAGTCAGCTGGTCCCGCTGTTCTGCTCTAATCTCAGGGTATTGCGTCGATAAAAGATGTCTGGAATGCCGGAG